>NC_042494.1:130892658-130894845 GCF_005508785.2 Acyrthosiphon pisum
TTTTCGATTTTCTCAATAGTTATTTAATGCCACGGGAAAGACCACCGGAAAATTACGAAAAAACGCTAAAAATGGGATTTTAATTTCTAACGCTTTGTTTATCACCATAGAAACGAATAAGAAATTGTAATATTTTAATATTAGTTCAACTTGATTACCTACATCATAAAATAAATAATAACAATATAAAATATCCAGACTGACAAACCGTCTCCGCTCAGAATCGTTTTTCTTATACAATGATATTATATCATTGAATTCAAATTTAATACAACCATTATACAATGACCCACTTGTAATCTACTGTACAGCAGAACGACATCCACTTACCTGCTTTTTTAGATTTTTTGGTAACAGAATTAATTACTTACGTGGAATCTTCCCGGCCCCTCTCGTAAACACGCCTATGGTAGGAACATAAATATGGTTCGCCAGCTTAAAATATAAAGTCAAAGGGGATACGACACCCAAATCCCCTATAAAAGTTGAACATTTTATAAATTATTTACTAAAAAATAATTATTCAATTTTAAATTTCATAAATTTTGTCAAAATTCGAACTTTAAATGCTTATAAAAAAAATTGTGCCTATGTGTTTTCAATATTTTTCAACTGCAATTGTTACAATATATCAGGAGCCATTCGTTACGTATTCATGCTTTTTTACCCAACAAATACATTTTTATTGATATTTATAGAAAAAAAACTAAAAAAATTGAAAACTGACAATGTCCGTAAATAGCTCAAAAAGAATCAAATTATTTTCAAAATTTTATCGTGTATAGAAAATGAAAATATGAACATTCAGTGAAATTGTCATGTACCTACAGTTATTCGTTTTTTAATTACAATGAAATAACAAAATCCGCTACGTGAGAAATGGAGTGAAAATCTTGTAAAAATAAGAAATTCAAGCGCTCATAAAAATTTATTTTGATTTGCTTGAAGATATTTTTTTTTTTATAAAGATAAACAAACTTATGAATGATCTTGTATTACATTTTAAAATCTTAGATTTAAAAGGAAAATTTTTATGAATTTCTAACTCAAAAATAATTTGCAAAATTTCGTCATTTTTACGTATTTTGTCAATATTTGAAATTTAAGTGCTTATAAAAAAAAATTGTGGCTATGGATTTTTAATTTTTTTCATCTGCCTTTGAAACAATATACTAGGAGCCTTCTATTAAATTTTCAAGCTTTTTTATCCAACAAATAAAATTTTATCGATATTTATAGAAAAAAAAACTAAAAAAAATGGAAACTGAAAAAGTCCGTAAAGAGCTTAAAATAAGTCAAAATATTTAGAAAATATTATGGTGTACCTATAGAAAATGCTAATATATACATTTAGTCAAAATGTCATGTACCTACGGTAATTTGTTTAAGAGTTGCACCAAAAACCAAAATCAATTTTCTCGAAGACAGATTTTGCGTAAAAATTCCCGTTTTTCCTTAATTTTTCTTTTGTTTTTCAAGGCTTTTGACCCCCCAAAGTACCAACTAGATTCACTTTCCTATTAGAAAAGATACTGTTAAAGAAAATCCAAGCATTTTTACTGTCCTAAAAGATGATGACAGACACAAAAAGAAAAAAAAGAAAAAGAAAAACACTCATCATTGTAAAATCAATACATTCATCGTTTCACTCAGAATCTAAAAAACAGCTTCGGTTGTATATAGTAAACTATATTCGCTGTTCTAAATAATCACGATTACATTATAGTTATTACCTATTAGATTCGCTTACATTACCTTAGGAAGCAAACCAAAAATTATGGTTTTACAGAAAAATATACTCAATGTTTTAAATATAATTGGTAGGTTATTATTAGAGTTAGGATGTTGATGACCTAAAAAACACACAAAAATGCCCTAAAAAAAATGCAAAAAAGCCCTAAAAAAGTGCAAAAATGCCCTAAAAACTTCAAAAAATGACCTTTAAAATTATCTAAAATACTAATTAAGTAAGTGAAAAAACTTATTTATAAATAATAATTTTTATTAGAGATATGGGTATAATAATGGGTGTAATAGTAACAAAACCCCACAATAATGATATTAAAATTATTTTTTACTAATAGTCCAAATCCAAAGTTAGACTTTAAACAAATTAAATTTGTTTCCAAACTTGGGTGTAACATTTGCCCTAAAATCTATAATTTGTGAAAAATGCCCTACATTGTA
>NC_042494.1:130894895-130927879 GCF_005508785.2 Acyrthosiphon pisum
AAAATTAAATAATGTGCATTGTATGTGTTGAGTAAAGAATGAGTAGCCCTAATTAATTTGCAAAAACTATTATTTTTTTTATAAAAAAACATTGATTGTTAATAAATATATTCCATTTTGTGAATATATTAATAATTAATCAAATTAAATTTTTTTAGTATTTGGAAATGAAAAGTTAAATTTATTTACTTGCTATATAATAATTGTGATCAACTAGGTGATTATCTACTGCAATTTTACCAATATCAACATATTATGTATGACCATTCAATACCTACATCTTCATTGCAACTCCCCATTATTTATTAAATTTTTTGTATTAGGTAATGAAACGGTATACTACGTTGGTACGTATTGTCGTGTTTGACAGTGGAGATACTTTAAAGAATCATTTCACAAAGAATATTATCTTGTATTAAATTTAATATTTTACTCACTTATTACTAGAGTTAGGATGTTGATGACCTAAAAAACACACAAAAATGCCCTAAAAAAAATGCAAAAAAGCCCTAAAAAAGTGCAAAAATGCCCTAAAAACTTCAAAAAATGACCTTTAAAATTATCTAAAATACTAATTAAGTACCTAAGTGAAAAAACTTATTTATAAATAATAATTTTTATTAGAGATATGGGTATAATAATGGGTGTAATAGTAACAAAACCCCACAATAATGATATTAAAATTATTTTTTACTAATAGTCCAAATCCAAAGTTAGACTTTAAACAAATTAAATTTGTTTCCAAACTTGGGTGTAACATTTGCCCTAAAATCTATAATTTGTGAAAAATGCCCTACATTGTATAAAAAGTACAAAAAGTGCCCTAAAAGATGAAAAAATGATCTAAAAATGTTGAAAAATGACGTTAAAAAAACAAAAAAACAAAAAAAATGCATTTATAGCTAAAAATGCAAAAAATGCAAAAAAATGCAAAATAAAATTAGAATATTCTGCATCAAGGGAGCATGAAACAAATTTTTAGCTAGGATAGCATTGTACAGAATAAAAGGAAAAAAAATGCAAAAGTCATCAACATCCTAACTCTAGTTATTATAATGTAATCGTGATTATTTAGAACAACGAATATATTTTGCTTTACAACCGCAGCTATTTGTTAGCAAATAAAACCGGTTTGTTTTTTTCTTCAAATTACCATACAAAAATAAAAGTTCAAATACAACAACACAAACATCTGAAACATCACTAACAAAATAATCGGAACGAAACTGTTGAACGGGTAGTTATACAGACGTAGTCTTCTCCACATTCGTCGTATAATGACTGCATTATAAAGAAAAAATATAATATAATATACCTACACATAATAATTTTGATTAGACCTTTAGTAACAGTTATTTTTCGACGAAACATCTGGTGCGGTATTATAGGTACATGGCAATAAATAAATAAAGTATCTCTTTATTTTACAAGCTTTTTTTCCATGCTAAACGATCATCGATTTTTTTTTTAGGTAATTTATGCAGTGTTATAGCCTATAACGAAAAAAGTAATGGACAGATCAAAGTAATGGGCAGAGGCCCCTAAATAAATTCTTACTATCGAAGCCCGTGGGTCATAGTCCCTCCTTAATCCGGTCGTGAGTACCTAGGTATGACACATTTTAGGTAGGTACTCAGCAGATAATATTATAATTAATTCGAACATAGTCAGGGGCGGCTCTAGAGACATGGTTAGGGAGGGAGTCATAATTTTCAGAAAATGTCGATTTTTTTTTTTGTTATTTTGTTTTTAACAGTATAAAATTGTTTAGAAATACAGTTTGGGGGCCCCTAGCCCCCCTGAATATAGTATGGGTATGGGTACATATAGGCGTGCCGCGTGCGTAGACTTTAATCGTGAATGTATCACATGGAATAAAGCAGCCAAATAAATTTTGAGCCGTCGAAATTATTAACTGTTTACGATAAACTGTACGTTGACTGCTGCAGTCTAATGTGTTATTGTTACTATAGTGGATATAATATACCTAATTCGAATATTGAATAGGCACCTATTAGTTGTAATTTACAGGTACAAATGTACAAAGTAATATATTATTACTGGATTGCATAAACAATTTATTAAATTTAATGATTCACTATAAATTTAATGGACAATCGTGGGCCACTAAATCTTGTTTAAGGGACCATTAGTTCACTATGTTTTGTGCAACGCGGCATTAATGTATCAATAATAATTATTTAATGTAAAAATTTGTTCAGATCCGTTTCATATAACTACTTATAAAATTAATATATAAGGCTAACCACCGACTGCGACTAAGAGGCATTACTTGCACCACAGGCCAATCAATCCGCTCAAAAAAATGTTGCAGATGCAGCACATGAACCTCCGGCTGCACCCATACGCACGCATATTAATTAGTATGTCATGTCATAAATTATAATCTAATAATGAACGCGATTGTGCTGAATGCTAATATATCGTTACGTTCAATTTACAATCAAAAATTCAAAATATTAGCTTATATCAAATATTATATAGTCGTAAATAGTATTTGCTTATATAGTTTTAAATTTTATTGACGCTCAACCGGTGCTATTGCCTGTCTGTAACTATATAATTAATACTTATTATACACTATAGATTCATATAGAGTTCTTCTTTCAGAAATCTTGTCTTATGTAGTTATGCTCTTCTTCTATCAGTTCTATCACAGCAATTGAGCAATACCATGGCAAAATAATTAAAATATACCTCAATATCCCACGAATTCGTGGTTGTAGGCATAATATTACATAAGCTCAAATTATTCCTTATCAAGTTTATGTGATTATGATAAAGCCATAAAAATGTCTTGTCTCTCTGACCATGATAACAGTTGCATTCTTATCACTGCTCGTATGTATTTTTCTCGGAATCTACTATCTTGTGTCTTGTGTCAATTATTATGAAAACGATATTCATTATTCAATAATAATTATTATAATGTTGGTCGCTAATCACCATAAATATAATAATTTTAACACAATTGTCAATTTTATGTCACTCCAAATCGACTACTAATTAGTTAATAAAAATTTATCTCATTCTCAATCATTATTTGTCTATGTTACTGTGATATTTTTAAATTGTAGTTTCGGAAAAAAGGCTGTGTTTCAATAATATCTTATGGAGGTAAGTGTTGCATAATACATATTATATTTTTTTTACGATGTTATTTTACATCTGAAAATTTAATAGGACAAATTACCATCCAAGGAAACTCATGTGTGGACTTTGAGCGATTTTATTGAACGGCGCAAAGAATGGGATCAAGGAGATGAAGCACGATTAGCAGAATACCTTCAACAACTGTCTGATGTAAGTGTAACTCATAATAGTATTATATGTATTATTATTTCATATTAATTGTGTAATATTTGTACCCATGTATAGTCACTGTTCTCATTTTTTTCTTTTATTTGTCAAACCAACTTGCAAATAATAGTAAATTATATTCATTCATAAGACTTCATAAAACAATTTAATATTTATCTGTTTAAATTGTACCAATTTTATAATAGGTATAAGTAATGTTTTGTACTTAAGCCTAATAATATTATTTTTTAATTGATAATAATTTAAATATTTTTAGAAAATAACCCAAGGTGCTAAAAATACATTAAATGAATTGGACGATTTAGTAGCCAGCATAGATGACACTGCCGTTCAAATAGCAAACATTAATAATGAATTTCAGTTATTAGCAGACAAACAGTTTATAGAAAATAAAGTTCAAGAAGAAGACGAAACAGTACAAACTAAAGTTGAAGTAAATATAATACATAATATATTAAAATTTATTTTTCTAAGAGGATAGTTGGGTACCTGTTTGTTATCGCTCTACCATAAATAAAATAAACAATAAAAATGAAAAAAAAATTTATTTTACTTATAAATTTAAAAAAAATATTATTTTATATACAAAATTTAAATTTATAATATTTATTATAATTATAAATTTTAAAACAATATTATAAAAAAAAAATATATTACATTTTTTAAGGAGACTAGAACTCAGAAATATCTTAATAGTTTCAAATGCATCTTGTTTCCCGAGACGTGTTCTCCACATAAATTCTGCTAAATACGATTCCAGAAAATGTCTTTTAGTTCCCTGACGCTTTTTATTTCCCCATTTAACAGAACCTCACAACCTCTCGTTTTTTTGGGTGTGTGACCCTGTGTCCGGGTTAACAAAATTATAGTTGTGGTTAACAGTGTAATTATTTTTTAAAATATTTCCTGAAATAAATCATTTATCACGAGCTAATCACGATAGTAGATAACTGTAGGAACAATAACGGCACTAATACAACTATATGACAGGGTGATAACAAAGAAGTACTAATAATTGAAATAACTCATTTAATCATTATGTTTAATATTTTTTTTAGAAGCCAGTTTTACGAGAAATCAATGAAGCTGATACATTCGTAAATAATATAAAAGAAGCACTTAAAAACAGCTTTAAAGCTATTGATACTCACTTTGAGAAAATTACTGTTGTAGTTAGTGATTCTGATGACGATGATGATGAACTTAAGTTAGAACTATTTAAAATCATTAATTGGTGTTAGGCTATAATATTTTTATTTATGTTTTTGTGATAGACACGAAGAAACTGTTTTAAAGCCAAGGATATTTTACAAAAAATTAAATCTTCCTTCACTAAGTGGTAATACACTATCTGAGATGGTTGTAGATAATGCCATGTTTTCAGATTCAGATTCTGATGTTGAACAACCTACAAATACATTTAAGGATCAGGTAAAATTAGTTCTTCAAATTAATTTATTGCATATTTATAAAATTAGTCTACACTTCGTTCACCAAGAGAATATGAGTGTGCACAAAACAAAAATAGTTGTTTCGACTGCAGCACCATAATATGTAATAAGTAATAACTATTAACCAATCGGCAAATTTGGTGGAGAATGAGGGAAGTGGGTTAAAGATAAGAGGACGGCCTGCGGTTATATGTGCGAAGTGATCAGATTATATTCGCTCAGTGAGCGGGTAACATTATAGATACCTAATTGATGATAAAAAATACATTTATGATGTAGATTTAAATTATTTATTTAGTCACTTTTAACTATTAAAAAAAAATAGCAATTGCAATTTTGTGAGTAAGGTTTAAAATACTATGTTATAAATTATTTTCCATTTGTTTAGGAATCGTTATCTAGCAATGAGGCACCTGAAGAAGACATCTATACTACTATTAGTGAATCAAAGAAGACATATTATGAACCTAATCCTGAATCAATAGCTACCAATAATATTATTTTCCAATCAGAAAAACCTGTACCTAAAAATATACCCACATATGCACATTATGATGACGGTAATATTATAATTCATGTATTAGTATTTAATTGTCTCGTCTTAAAACAAAATGCATGTTTAGGAAAAATATTGTTGATTATTTGGTACAATATACTAAAATATTTGCATTTAAGTTCATAATATGTAGTTTGGTGTTTGTGACTAAAATTAAATTTAAGCCATTTTTCTGTGGATTTCAGTTGATGTTGTTTAAAATAAAAAATAATTACCAATTTTGTATTTTGATTTAATTTAAATTTTTAAAATTATTTTCTGGAATTAACTTTTTTAATTTAATTAAATAATTTATCTTATTACTGGAAAACAAAATTGACCAGTCAAGTTATATAATAGTTATTGAAGTTATTTAATTCAGTTCTACACATTCAACACTTTTTCAAATTTTAACAGTTATAATACTATGGCCTTAATCAGATTTTGTCAGTGTTTTTTGTATTGACATCATTAGACCCATAATTTTCCAAATGAATTGCTCATATTGAATATGTTATAATAAGTAATAATGGTTTAAATCGGATTAGGATTAACAATTATACACTTTTAAATTATGTAATGATGAGTATAAATTGTGTAATTTTAATGTTTGCACTAAACTTTTTTAATCATATGCTTATACCAAACTGTTTTCACAGATGATTTGTTTAGTCCACCACCTTTAATTAATGATGATGACAATGACAATTTAGAGAATGAATATAATATATTTGGTAATGGTAGCAATAATATGTTTGGTGAAAAAAACTTATGGGGTGATATTGATGATGATGACAATGATGATTTTTCAAATGAACCACCTTTACCTATATACTCAGACCAACCACCGCAGCAAGAAACTAAATCTTATACTCAAGAAAAGGTTGAACAACCAACAAGTATACAACAGACACTGAATGACGAATTGCGAAAACGATTCCAAAAAGGTTATTTATTTTATATAGCTGCATTGATGAATTTATAATTGATTATCTGTTCATTAATTTTAAACTACTTTTATGTTTAGATAGTACATCTTCTTCGTCAGATAATGTAAATGTCATATCATCCAAAATAAAAGTAATCTGTTTTATTGTAATTAGTGATCTTAAACTTATTAATAATTTGTTTGTTTATTAATTATTAGTTACCTAAAGGAGCTGTTAATATTCTTGGTGGAACTGATATAAAACCATACATTTCTAGTCCTGCTCAAAACATAAAGTAATGTTAATTAATTATTAAATAAAAAAATATCTACATTTTTAGTGCTCAAATTGGGTAGGTGAGGGGGTGGTACGTAGGAGGGCGGAGCTCCACTACTTTTTTCTTTGCGCAACCCAACAATTTTTTTTACTTGGACTGGGGGACGGTACAAACTAATGCCCAAAGTAATTTTATTAAAATGTGGAGTAGATCTACTAAATTAATTTTACATTATTTAACATAAAAAATATTTATTTTACTATCTTTTATAAGGCTTATTATCATATTGACTCGCAATCCGCTGTTTTTGTACCAACATTTTCAAGGCCTGTGTCAACTTTGTAGGTCATGAAAAAATTAGACATAAGCAGCTAGTTTTGCGTATTTTCCTGTGCATAAGTGTACAAAATATTTGAAAAGAAGTTTCAATAAACATTTGTTTAAGTTTGGGATCACAAGTTAGCTCAAACAATTGATGTTCTATATCAGTATATACGTTCGGGTCCGTGTTGAATAATTTTGCACTTGGAATGCAGTTTATGAATTGTTGGATTGGGCTCCTCAACTTAATAATTCTCAATTCGAGCACTGGTTAAATTTAATCATATTTTGTTTATGTTTAAACATGTCATATTTTTTTAATAATATCATAATCTAGTGACACAAATTATAAGTTCACAAATATAAAATAAATTTAGTTAGTTAGATTAAGTATTGTAACATAGTATAATAAATTAATGTGTGCCCAGTAGTTAATAATGCAAATATTTTATAAAATTAATATTTACAGACCATCAACAATACCTGAGATGAGTAAAAAAGTGGCGGTAAAAACCCAGAATGTAAGTGTTGAAGATATTAAAGAAGATTTTAACATTACAAATAAACTTGTTGACAATTCCAATCCAAATTCAGTTACTGTTGCACGCAAAGATTTAATAAAAGAAACTGAACCAATAAAAAAACGATCATTATTTGATCAGGAATCAGATGATGACGATTTGTTTACTAATAAAAGCACAACAGTTTTTCCAGCTATAAAACCTGAAATTTTGGAATCTAAAAAAAGTTTAATTAAAGATAAAAAATCATCAAGAAATATATTTTCCGAATCAGATTCAGATGAAGAATTTATGGATTCAAAACTCAAAACAAATGAATTAGCTTCTCATTCTCTTATTGATAATAATTCTACAAAACCTTTAGACTCTTCATCTGAAGATGATTTATTTAGTATTAAATCTATTAATAAGACAATACCAAAAGAAAAATCTGTAATAAGTTCTTCACCAATTCTTGCTGAAGTATTGAATAAATCAAATGAAATAAAACATGTACCAAAACCCCCCATACAAGAAAATAAAGTTACAAGTAAATTAAATAAGGAAGTTATTGATGAATTGAAAAAGTATTCAGTAAATTCTAGTGTGGCTGATATTAAAGTTACTGAAAAAGAATCGTTACCAAATAAAAACACATTAAAAAGCAATATTAGGGAATTTCCGAACAATGACAATATTATGGTACAAAGTAATCAAAAGCCTTCAATCTTAAAACAGACAAAAAAGTTGAGCAATTTTTTTTCATCAGACGAAGATGATTTTGATGATGATGCTTTGTTTAATGTTAACGTACCGAATAAAAATAGCATTAATAAAGATAAACCAATTTCTAATACAAAGGAATTAGGCCAAAACATAAATTATGAGCTTCGTGGATCGAAAGTAAACTTGTTTGATTCTTCTTCTGATGATGATATATTTATTACTAATAAACCAAATAATAGCCTTGCATCTTCCATAAGCAAAAAACAATCTAGTTTTAATGAAATTAAAAATATAAGTGTCTCAAAAGAGATTGATGATTGTGCCATAATTAATAAAATACCAAACACTGATAATATAAATCAGACTGGAAATTACATTTTAGATAAAAATAATACCAACACTTTTAGTCTTTTGTCTGATGATGATGAAGATGAAAATTATTTGTCATTTGATAAAAACATTTCAGATGCCTCTATGGATGTATCTAATAATCAAAATATAAACGAGAAGATATTGACTGTTAGTTTGTCATCTGACAAAAGTCCACAAATAGATCAAAATAATCAAGGTATATTTCAGAATATACCTGATAGTTTACAAAATAGTAAGAATCATGAATCATTTAACAATAAAGAGATTTATATGCCATCACAGCCCAAAAATAAAATAATATCAAATGAAAATACAATCCAGAGTAATAAAAGTTCTATATTTTCAAGTAGTGATGATGAACAACAATTATTTTTTAGTCCAAAAATACAAAATGAGAATTCTAATAAAGAAACTAAAATGATTTCTCCAACATCAAATTTATCGCCAGAAAATGTAATAAATAATAAGATTCAAGAATCATTTAATGAAAAGGATATAAAAACTACAACATTACCTATTTCTTCAGAAAATACAAATCAAGGTGTCAACAATTCTATAGTTTCAAGTAGTGATGATGTAAAACCAATATCTTTTAATTCAAATATTAAAAATGTGAATACTATTGAGGAAATTAAAGTGATTCGTCCTACATCAGACTTGTCTCTTAAGGATTCTATTGATGGACCTTATTTCAGTTCACCAAATTCAAAAAATGAAACTTTAAAAAAAATTCCAGGTAAAGCTAATCTTAATTAATATATTTTTAAAAATTATCATTAATATGGATTATATTAAAAAAAAATAAATAAAATGGGTATTCTGAATAAATCTTACAAACAAAACAGAAAATAAGTGTTGTAAATTTGTAACAGTATAATATTTAGTTGAAATTAGTATAAATATAGTTCAATGATTTTGTTTAAACTAGGAAGTTTTGGATGCATATAAGCCAGCTGATAGTATGTATATATTATGTCGTTAAGTCAAATGTTATTTTATTACTATTCAAGGGTGCATATAAATTATTTTTTTAAAATTGAAATTGAAAACTGACCGAATTCAGGAGGATAGATAAGATAAGTCTGGACAGATAATAAAGCAGGTACATCAATACTTCAGATTACAATAAATATTGGATTCATAAAACAATTCAATATCAATAAAAATAATTAATATTTAATATTTATTGAATCAGATTGTTTAGAAAATTAGTGAAAAAATATAGAACTATTGAGGATACTCAAAAGTAGTGTTAATAACTAAGATCAAATTAGCATGATAGGATTTTTTCAAGAGGTAGAAGAAGATAAATTAAAACGTAAATATATTACCTTCATAATACTTATTATTTATTGACAAATATTTTTTTTTAAATTCATTTTTCCTAGCTATTGAGGAGTGTAGAATATAAAATATTTTGCAACTAAAATATATTGTGTAATTATTAATAACAATTATATTTTACATTTTTTTTTTTCAGGAAAATTGAATAAAAATGCTGGTGCCTTTATAAATATTGCAGGTCTAATTCCTAACTCTAAAAGCCCATTGAAAATATCAAATATTCCTCGATCGGTTTCATTAGATGATAAGAATGATGATACTTTACCAACTGATGGAACAAAGCTTTTTAGTGCTGAAAAAGTAAATAATATTTTTAAAAATAATAACCGAAACAAGGATGTATTATAATGTAATTTTTATTTCTTTATTTGAGTTTATGTTTAGTAATTTTTATATTACTGTATACTTTGTTATAGGAAAGAGCCAGAATTCAAGTAAAAAGACGTCCACAAAGTCGAAGAGCTAGAATAGCTGCAGCTCGGATGTCATCTATAGATATTGGTTCTGAAACAAACTTTCAAGAGTCATCTCGTTTATTTGTTTCAACATCTAATTTAGTTGACTATCAATCTAGTCCAATATTAAATGACGGCATTACAGATACAGATTCTTCAAATGAAGGTAAAAAAAAAAATCTTAGAACCACTGGACAACAAATCATTTGTGGCTAATGATGATAAAATGTATGAAATTAATGAAAAAATGGAAACAAAAACTGAGCTTAAAAAAAAATCTTTTTCGGATTTATTTGATGACGATTCAGATCCACTTGAGTCAATTCAACAAGAATTTGATACAAAAAATAGTAATGATGACAAAAAAATAACAGTAGATGCACAAGTACAAGAACAACTCCCAGTAATTGAATCAGTGCATGAAAAACTTCTAGTGAATGAAACACTTAAAGAAAAACAACCAGAACCTGAACCAATTAAAGAAATACAGCCAAATATTGAACCAGTTAATGAAGAACTTCCAAAAATTGAACCAATATATGAAGTACAAGTTAAAGCATTCAATGTGAATGAATTACAAGAAAATAAATCTAAAACTCTGATTTCAAATACGTTACTATCTCAGAAATCCAATTCTATATTTGATGATGATGATGATGATGATGATGATGATGATATATTCTCTCGAAAATCTGAGAAAGTTAATAAGTTGTCATCAAATATATTTGACAGTGATGATGAATTGGAGTTTAACCAAACATTTTCAAAAAATAAATCTGATAAAACCAAGTCAATATTTGGTGATGATAGTGATGATGATCTATTTAATACTCCCAGCAAACCTTCAGGAAGTAATTTAACTTCTCAAAAACCAATTGGTTAGTATAACATATACTATTATAACATATGCTATTAATTCATTATCTATACTCCGGCCTACGAGAGTCCATATGTCAGAACGCGTCCGTCACCGCGCATCGGCACGTTGCCGAATAGTGGGAAAGGCATCATGTTGGGAGAAAACAGACGTTACGTATTACTATATGAATGCGCGGTTTACGTATGGACTCTCGTGGGCCGTAGTATACATAATTTTATTTACCCCTATAAAATTGTTATACCCAGGACCAGCTCAAGAAAAAATAGTACATTAGGCAAACTCAAATTTTTCCGCCCCTGAAATAACAATATTATCACTGTTTTAAAAGTGCCATCCTTCTACTAAAACATAGATTCTTAACCTTTTCTGGGCCATGGACCCCTTTGAAGTATAAAATATAATCACGGACCCCCCCCCCCCCCCCCACTCCACCAAAATATAAAATATATAAATAAATAAATAAATACCATCGCGTTCGGTAATAGATTTAAAACCAAACGACATATAAAAGTCATCGTACTGTCTTTTTGATCGACGTAGTAATAACTAATAATTATTAAAATAAAAATAAAATGGTTCAAAAACTAGTGTGAATAATATGACGACGGTCGGGACACCAAAATTCGACACACGATACATAATGCGTCGGCAACGGGTCAACTGAAATGATGGCTTTCCTTGTTCATTAAAATAATGCTCGTTAGATAAACGAATATTATTTTACGATTAAGATAACTTTATATGACATATAAGATTATCGTAATCTAAGATTTATATTTTATATTGTTGCTTTACATTGTTGCTTAGTGGCAGAATGCGGGCAAGACATTATTATTGTTATCTTAAAAACGCTATCGATACAAATTTATTTTTATGTTATCTAAAAAAACTCGCAGCCATGCCACCCTGTGGACCCTCGAGTAGCCATCTACGTCAGCCCTGGTTAAGAACCTATGTACTAAAGTGATGCCCTAGACGTGAGCCTATGTCACCTACCACTTGAGCCGGGCATGGTTATACCTATATTTTTAACAAAATTCTATTGTTTATAATATTTCTTATATTCTTTTTTAGATAAATTAAATCAACGCCAAAATCGATCTAGTGATGGATATGTAAAACTTGCTGCTGAAAGTGTTGCTGTTAATCCGTTAGAATCTAAGAAAAACTGAGTATGTTAGTACAATTTTGTATTTTATATCTAAAATTTTTATACTGGAATTTATGTGATATATTATATGTATGGCAAAAACATAATTTGATACTTATTTATACTTTATACAAAAATAATTCATAGAAATTATAATATTTTTTTAAACAAAAAATCTGATTGAAGCTTTATTTGCTTTTCCCAGTTTCTCACACACTACTATTATTGTTATAAATTCAAAAATGAATAATAAATATTTTTGCTGTCCGTAGGTACTTTTATTATGTTTTAATTAACTTAATTTGATTTGTCATTATTATATGTTACAACTATTATGTAATGTTATATATTATTATACTATTATTATTATTATTATTATTAATATTATATGGGTTGTTAATTGTTATTTTTTAAGTTTGTTTTATTATTTACTTTGAATAATAAAAGATTAATGTATTAGGATACACCAGATATAGCATAATATCTTAGTCTGTGTGCCATATGATTATGATATCCATAAACTATACGTAATATACTAATATATATTATGTATCTAATTATAATTTTGTTTTCATTTCACTGTCCGTTAAATACTTAATTGTCATAAGAGAAATAATCTGGTAATCTTTTTTATATGCTGGTAGTATTTGGCAGCAGACTCTTCAGCGTGGACGTCGATTCCCGAGTTGCTACTATCACTACGGACCAATCAAATACTTTATATTTCATGGTTGTTATGTTTATATCAGAAAAAAATATATTGATTTTGTTTTAAACATCGATAGATGGGGTAACATCAATAAATAACGTGTGTTTTGAACAATATTTTTAGTAAATTTTAAATTAAAATAATCTGAATTTTTTCTATTTTATGGGATACTTATTTTTAATGATTTTAGATTCCAAGCAGAGCGATGAATGTTTCGATTTTACAATAATGTGTGTTTTTTTTATTTGTGTCTTATACACATACGATAAGTGGTTGAAATAATGATTCGATTTTCCACTTCAGTATCTTGTTCGATGGGAAAGCGATCTAGTTGGTGCATTGGGAGGTCAAAAATTCCTAGTAATTTTTAAAAGGGCCTGGAAAAACAAAAAAAAAAAAATTAAGGAAAAACTGGAATTTTTACGTAAAATTTATTTTTGGCAGAATCGATTTTGGTATTTTTTTCTATAAATGTTAATAAAATTTTATTTGTTGGGTCAAAAAGCGTGAAAATTTAATGTAAGGTTTCTGATATATTTTTACAATAGTATAGTTGAAAAATATTAAAAATACATAGAAACAATTTCATAAGCATTTGAAGTTCGAATTTTGACAAAAATTATGAAATTGAAAATTTACGAATTATTTTAGTGGGTAGTTAAATATTTATGAAATGTTCAACTTTTATAGCTATGGATCATAGGCATGCGCAGACATTTGTGGCAGTCGGCAGAGTGGGCCAAGTCAATAAAGACTAAGAAACCTGAACTCTGATAGAAGAAACAATTAAAATGTTATATACTTTTATAAATATAAATAAGAAGTATTTTAATTTTCAACAAAGTTTTAAATTTTAAATAAATACAATTTCGCAATCTGTAATGGTAATATGTTATCAATTTTATTCTTAAAGACATTTAATTTATTATTATTTATAATCATTGAGTATCAATGTTATTTTTTACCTACCTATTTAAAGTTTTATGATTTAAAATCGTGATGCTTAGATCATGTACTACTATGTATACAAATTTCATTACGTCTCGCAGGGTGGGCCACGTCCCACCCGGCCCCCCTGTGCGCACGCTTATGCTAAGGATTAAAAATGTAAAACAAGGTTCCACGTAAATAGGTAAATTATTTTAATCACAATAATATTATGAAATATACTTAGTATATTATCATAGGCTGACTGGCTGTTTTCACTCAGAAATCAGAATCGTTTTTCAAATTTTCGTATAGAATGATATTATGCCGTTGAATTCAAATTTAACACCATCCATTACAGTGACCCACTTGTAACCTACTGTACAGCAGAACGCCAGAACGACACCCACTTGCCCACCTTTTTTTTTTTTTTTATTGAAAATCAACAATTTCAACGAATGAAAAATTAAAAAAGATGGCATCCAAAAAAATTGGGCCACTTGTAGACAAAACTCCATAACTGAAAATAAGCACAACCACTACCCCCGTATTTTCATTCCACCACCGTTCTCAGCGTTAAAAACTACTTAACATAAGTATGACAGTAGGGGGGGGATATGGGGAATAGATCCCCCCTTGACCTTTTTTTTTGTAAAGTTAAGTTTACTTATTTTCTGCATTTCTCAATATGATACTACTTTTAAGTTTTAAGTAGGTATATCTGTTTTATAAATGTTCTAGCCGTGGCAATTTGTCCGCTTTGATATACTATACGCCATTAGTCGTTCGTGGCATAAATATCGGAAAATAAAAACATATATCTTTATGGTGGTATGGTATACTATATTTTTGAATTTTCTGCGAATTATTTTTCACGCATGAGTGTTTATAATAAACCCGATAAATAATCGGTAAATAAAACAAAATTAACGTGAAGACTGTAGATTTACCATAGGGTATGGGTTTATTTTTAGTGACTGAATACATTGTAGGTATTCACCTCTGGGTTACATGCTTTAGATGTTTGTGATAAAGAGTTTTATCCAAATATTCATGAACTTTTGAAAATATTTTGTACTTTGCCTGTAACAATTGTTATAAACCACGATGTTTTTCAAGTTTTTATTAAGTATTAAGTCTTACCTAATAAATAGTATGACAGAAGTAAATATTTTATCAATTTTCCTATCTAATATTGAATAATAACTATAAATTAAATAGTAATTATTATATACTTTTTTTTATAACCGACTTAGCCACTTATGGCCATTTTACAATCATAGTTTAAACTTTAAACCTCGGTTACGCTTAACCAACTGATTTTACCAGTCAAATTCCGCGGTTTAGCATTAGTTTAACTTATGTAATACGGATCCTTAAGAGGACGCAACACCCGCGTGTGTTGTTTCTGTCTTACACACGCACGACATATCAAATTGTCGTTCACTATTCTCAATAGTGAGCTGTTAGTTTTGATACTATATAGAGTGAATTGACCTATTATCAAAATATTTCATCCCCCCCCTACCCATATCAAAATTCCTAAATACGCCACCGAAGTATGAATAAAACAAATAAGTTTTAAAAAAAGAGCCCGTAATAAGGAGGACTATAATATGTCTATATATATATATAAATAATAATAATAACACAATGTAATGATGAATGATAAGTGATGAGGGATACTGCCTATAATGAGTTATAACCTATCTATAATATTTGACTATTATGGTTTATAAGGCTTTTATTAAAAAATGTTTTTACATGTTTTAAACAAAAAAACCATCTTTAAAAAACGTTTAAAACGCTGATTTTTTTTTGTTTTTATTAAAAAAACGTGTTTTTTTCCAACCCTGCTTTATATAGTACGACACTACGATGATTAATACTAGAAACTTTATGTTAAATAAGTTAATGGCTATTGAAAGGTGGCATAGCAGCAGCGCATCGATTTAGTGGTTGCCTATACAAAATATCCCTTAAAGTAATATACTATCTTGTATTAAGAGATGAACAGGCAACTTCACAACTTCACTTTATTGTCACAGTGTTTCCGAAAAATTTAACGAGTTTCCCGTATTGTCGTATATTATGGTATTTGGATCAATGCACAATAAAAGTCAGTGTACCACACACGTCAATGACTCATGACCCCCAGGGACAAATTGAATGGCCTCGTCTGTGGTCTTTTGTTGGGACGCGCGTGATTCCAGACGAGCCAAGATAATAATAAAACTGTTCGAGTAGTTTCCAACGGACTTGTGATAAAATTATTTTTCAGGAAAATAATTCACATGGAGCCACTGCCCACTGGAGTCCGGATTTCGACGAACGCGTTCTCAACACCCAACAAATATACGATTCGGCTAACACGATACACATTGCACAGAAACTACTGTAGTTGTACTTTGTAGGTGTATTAATCAATACATCTTGAGCTGTACACAGGACGCGACCGGTTGGCACTTGGCGCGCCGGTTCGAAAAAACCATATGTCCGACGACGCACTGTTCCATGAGCGATGCGCGGTTCCATGGACGGATGGACCAATGGTTCTGTTGGTGGCGGTGGACGCACCGCGCACCGTTCCTCGCCGTAAAAATCCCACTCCCGAATCCCCGCCAAACGACCGTACAACACGAACGTTCGCGCACGCTCATATTATGACTACCGTAGTGGTGTACTATAGTACACGATAATATTGTATGCACACTCGTGGATCTATGTATATATATATTATACACAAATATACGTTTAAAATGCGTATGTTGTTTTATTGGCAAAGTCTGGTATCGTCGACGCACGAAAAGTACGAAGTTTTGCGCGAGCCACGTCGTACCGTGGTCAAGCAGCGACGTTCTGTAGTTATCATCAGATAACACCGTAGTCTTTATAATATTATTTTCCCCCGACCGACGACAATTCGACCATATGCCGCGTCGTCCGCTGTCGCTGTGAGATCGGCCGCGCGCGTCACTAGTCACTACTACAACGTCTGTCGTAGTACTATCATATACATCGGCATCGGCACGCCGTCGCCACCCGTTTTGCATTCAAGCAGCCGCGCCACACGTCTTCGGCACCGCAGTGCCGACCGACCACACAGCGCACAGGTACGCCGCCGCCGAGTGCAGTGAACTTGATCGATTACGTCAGCGCGCGTCGTCGTTAGCCTACTGCTGCTGCCGCCGCCGCCGCCGCCGCCTCTAGTTCGCCCCTTTTTTATCTCTCTTTTTTTTTCCCACGCACACACACGCGCGCGCGCTTTCGCGTATTATACATATCTGTATACGTGTGCACGCGTAGTAATAACATTGCAATAGTAATAATCATAATAATAAATAATAATAATAATAATAATAATAATATAAATAATAGTAATACAATACGCGCGCTCGTTTTTTCGTCGTCGTCGTGTGTTTATTATCAATTTTAAGACGATCGGTGTCGATCGCAAATCGAATCGCAAAAGCGTCTCGTGCCGCCCGTCCGTCTTTGTTCGACCGTCCGACGTCGACGCGCATCGCGCAAACGGTTCGCCGCGGTTTTTCGCGTGTGCCGCCGACAACGTCAAGCAGCAGTCTCTCTCTGTCGCTCTCCCGAGCACAACGGACCATTACGTTGCCCGCACCCGGTCCCAGACCCATCCGAATCGCCGCCCCGACCGATCGCGAAAACCTTCCGGAAAATCGTCGTCGTTGTCATTCTCTAATAAGCATTATAATTGTATATTATAGTCCCGTAGCGTCTCGTGTGCACAGGAAGAGGGCCGACACTTCCGAACGTCGTATTATTCATCATCGTTCCGTGTTAGAAATTATTCAAAATTCCGGTCCCGACGAAGAACTGCGCCTTTTCCGGCCGAAACGACGACGGCAGGATGAACACGAAGAGAAAAAGTCGCGCCAACACCAACAGCACCGGGACGAGGTGCGTACACCATATTATTATATGTGGTAGACCATAATATTGTTATTGTCACCGTCAAGCGTGTAAGGGCTCGATAGGGCTGTAAAGGTGTCTTTTTGGAAACTGCGTTCGAATTATGTGGTGCGAGACGTGTGCTTGTCGTCCAATTCGGGTAGGTAGGTGTAGATAGGCAGTAGGCACGGCGTTATATTTTCGACGCCGCCGCCCGCTTGTAAGAGTTGAATTATGACAATAGTTTATTATTACTAAACGAAATCAAATGACAATTCACTATGATAATAATAATTTATATAATATAATAAATATAAGAAAATAGCTTTGGTATTTTATTGTTATAATATACTCGTGTTCGGCGATAACGACGATGCGCGAATGTTGTCATTTGTCTTACGATATTTTTTTCGCTAATCAATGTCAACACAGTCGCCATTTTGTCGGGGATTTTTCTATTATATACCCCGCGTACTACCTACTAATAATAATATGGTAATAATAATATAATATCGTCTTGTTGACATTCCCGCTAGTCGGTACAATAATAACAGTAATGTGAAATAATAATTTTACTACAATAAGGTAATATACGTTATTGTTATTATTATTTATTATCAACGCAGGTAACTTTGGATGAAAATTAAGTTCATAGAAATACACATTTTCTGGGAACTCCGCCGCCACCGCACACGTTTTTCTCGCGTTCCTGAAACTCTAATCGATTTTTCGTAGTATTTTATTTCGACGTCGTACCGCCGCCCTTGGAATTCCTATTTTGGATTATTGGAATCGCCTCTTCGAAGTACTAAATGCAAATAGCACAGACAAAAGACGTTCCCGTTACGGCCTTTGCTCGCCTACGAAACGGCGGCATGACGTGTGCGTGCGGCGGACCTTGATATGAGATTATATCGTGATTTATTTCAAGAGTACTTAGAGGCTCTAGTCGTTTAGGCGAATCTTTTTGAAAAACCCCCACAATATTACGTCTGCGAGAGTGTAATTTTTTTCGTCTCCTTTCCATCGTTCAGTCGTTATAATATTATTTGTTAGCTTGTTGTTCAACTATTTTTCCGTACCGAACGTTTGAATTTGTCGAAATTTCGGAGCTACTTGATCGATATTTGTATATTCCAATACAATCTAATGTTAGATAGGTACTTGAGAGATACTTAGGAACCTCTGTGTAAGAGCTGTGAGACTAAATATAATATCTTTCTAATGTAGATGAATAAATGTAGGTACCCTATTAGGTACAAGAACGGTAAGAAAAACGTTTTTAAAAATAATTAAACCAATAAAATTATTATTTACTGAAATTCTTTTAATTTTTAATCCTCTTTAATTTCCCTTACCTATCTGTTTTAATATTATGTTTTAATGCCTGTTTAGTCATTGTGTTACCAAATACTATTTTACTTATTTACACACTTAGATATAACAAAGGTTATTCCATAAACTTCTTTGTTTAATGTATCAATATATAATTATGGTCTGACTGTTAGTGGCCTATGTGTTTAGTATGGGTAGTATCCATATTTCTGTAGCTAGGTACTTTGCATTATATTTTAATAATACTAAAATATATTATCTAAATTATAGTAATTAAAGGAAATTAAATTCAGTGAAGATAAACTTGTGTTTATTAGGGCCTTTCTTACAATGTCCAGTAAAGTATCGGTTAACATCGGCCGGTTAAGTCTCGGTTAACTTTAACCAAACATTGTAAGAACGGTCCTAAGTATAATTTAATTGCTTATTACCCAGACAGCATTTTGTAATGATAATATTATAATAGTATTATAATAACGTTATACTAATATTATTCGTTATTATAATGTTATAATAATATTATTAAACAAAAAATTGCTGTCTGGGATTACAATATTCCTGAAAATTCCTGAAAATAATATTCATACCTAATGTTGTGTAGGTTACTGTAAAGTGTAAATGCCTATATTGCTTATGATTTTTTCAAAAATAAATTGGTATGTAGGATAAATTTAGAAATTTTGACTGCTTAAAAACATTTTTATTTAACCAAACATAGTTATGAGTTTAAAATAATTTTAAATTTAACTTAGATTAAGATTTAATTAAAATTAACAGTTCAATATATTCTTTTCTGTTCTTTTAATTATTTTATTAATTGAAGTATAATGACTTACAAAATGATAATGAGTATAATTATAAAGAAATATTGAGAAAAATATACTTAGCTAAGTAGGTGCACAAAATTGAACTGAGGTAAAACTAGAGAAAATTATTTTATTCAAATCTCTGTTTATATGACATAAATCAGCTTAAAATGTATAATTATATGGATCTTACATTTAAAAATACTAAAGCCTCTAACGGGTAAGAAATTTAAATAAAGGAATTTAGGTAGTAATAACTACATAGATATATTTTGAAATTTAATCTACCCGTTATTTTTGTGTAAACATTTTTGTGTAACTACTATTTATAACATTTTTAGTTTTTAGAACACAAAAATGTAAAACAGGAAGAAAATAATTTATTTAATGTGTACTTTTAGTTAATATAATTTTGTATAATGTATAACATAGTGGAAAAAACATTGAATTTTTTTTACTTTGAAAAGTAACCACCCCCTACATCCACCCCCATTTATCCAGAAAATATTGTTATAATATAGTTTTTTAACTATTTTTATCGAGATTTTTATAACAAGACCTTAACAAATACTGTTGTAGTTGGTGTTGATTTTAACTTTTAAGTTAGTAATAATAATTTCAAATCTGTATTAGAATGTTTGTCTAATATATTATTTAATTGATTTATCACTTTTTAAACTACATTGTCAGTTACCACATAACATATAATAATGATAAATAATAATATAATATGACTATCTATTGAATAAGTCAAGTTTGAGTAGAATTTTCGGATACATTTTTTTTCTTAATTACCTGGCTAATTAGTCTATTTTAAAAATAAATATTTGTTTGTGTTTTTAGAGCTCCTCGGGCCAGAGCCTCATCTTCAGGTGGAAATGGAGCTAATGCCCAAGTAGCTGGTGCTGATGGAATATATTTAAATGAAACTTTTATGCATCGTGTTACTAGTTTAATTGGACTTGAAGTCGAAGTAAGAATTTTTTAATTATTTGGATTCCCAAATTATATATATTATTTATAAATTTTGTTGTTTTCAGATAGTAACTCATTCTAAAGAGATGTATTCGGGTATTTTACGCACATTCTCTAGCAATTTTGATGTTGTATTAGAATTACCGCACAGGACTGACCCACCCCCATCAAGTCAAGCTATAGGTTTAAAGATTGTAGCTGATAAAATGATATTTAAATTTGACAGTATAGTAAAAATTGCTGCATATGAAACAGATTTAGATAGTATGACTCGAAGTAAGTTAATAATATTAATATGTATTATATCATTTTTACCTAAGGCTTGGTGCAAGAAGGGCCAATGTCACTTTTAGACGAATTGGAGATTATTTGGCCAACACATTTATATTTAGTTATGTTACTTGTATTAAAACGGCCAATGTCTGATACAGGAAGACCAAATTAATACATGCATAGGCCATTTTGACTTTAGTAGATAGAAGTACATAAGTTTAATATATTATGGGCCTATCTTGGCATTGGGTACATGATATTACATGATTATTATTATTATCTATAGCTGCGACATTGGCAATTTCAAAATCAATCCAATAAGTTTATTAATATAAGTTTAAGTTAATAATATTTTATGTTCAGTTGAATATTGTTTTTAGGTTTTAATAAAAATTAAGTTGTTTAATTAAAAAAGTTAGTTTAAAAAGTGTTTATTTTAGACTTAAGTGTTTGCCAATGTTAGGTATGATAGGTATCAATAATATTCTATCAAGAAGGCCAATGCGAAAATAAGACAAACGCTTCATTTTATTAAGAATTGAAAAGAAATTAAGTCATCTAAATTCCAAAACTAACACAAAACCCCCTAGCTGTAAGAATTAAAAAAAAAAATTAAATATCCCAGCATTTTTACATTGGCCCTTCTTGCACTAAGCCATATATATATATATATATATATATATATATATATTAGATTATTGTATAAGACAATTTTTATAAATGTTTAATATATAAATGTATTCATCAATAGATACATTCCAAACTGATACAACTATTAGTAAATATAATGGACAACCTTCAGGTGAAAAAGTATTGGAAATGTGGGAGCCACCATCTATGAATGGTGATATGGATGACTTTGATTTAAGTTCTGGAAATAATAATGCTGTAAGTTGTAATATTAATTATGTTTATTGATATTTAAAAAAAAAATATTAAAAGCTTATTGTTTTTGTTAATGTAATGCCAAATATGAAGTTAATAATTAGGTTAAGCAGTTGATTTTTAGTAAATCCAACATAATAATTTGATTTTGTTGGTATTGGGAATACAAAATATTTCCTTCAGACTGGTATATCATACATTTTTATGTACTTATAAATTCAAATTTTTTCATTCATGAAAATTAAGTTTATCTTACTATTATGCATGTTCTTTCACCATTTTATAATTGATCTTATATTTAATTTTTAGAATGGTTGGGATGCTGATGACATGTTTAGAAGAAATGAGCAAGAACATGGTGTTACATCTTCTTTTGATCAAAATTTAAGTGGTTATACAACAGAAATACGAACAGATTTATCAAATTTCAAGTAATAATTTGTCTAATAGTAAATCACATGTAGTTATAGTACAAATATTAAGTTAGTAATAAGTAATAACTAACAAGAAATTAGAAAAATAATTTTTTAATTTGTTGAATTAAATATTTTTGTACTTTTGTACTTTTTGTTACTATTAAGAAGAAACCATAATGGTTTACTAATTAACAACATGTACCGATCTGATTCGTAACTACTTCACTGTCTTATGTTATTAGTGAAAATTATGTCTCAAGATAGTAATAGACAAGAAGTAGATTATCTTAAAATTATTTATAATTTATTTTTTAGAAATGAAGAAGCAAAAGCTGCTCGTTTAGCTCGAGAAATTGAAAGTAATCCAAGTTCTCAAAATAGAGCCAATTTAGAAAATGGCGATGAAGAAGAAAGGTAAATGATTGTTTTTAAGTATTGATTAGTTATGATTGGGGTCAGAATTTGTATGCTCTAAAAGAGTCAATGTATAATATTATGCTCTAAAAAAAAAACAACCTTTAAAATATTCTCTAAATCCCTTAAAAAAAATCATAATAGAATTATTAAAAATGAACAAATTATTTGGGTTTTCTCACAATGTTGGGACTACTAGTAAGTCTCTAAAAGTCACTTTTTTACTTTTTTGTTAATTATAATTAATATTGCTTATAATAAGTTTAGTGGGAGTAAATAAAGTGATTACTTTTGATCTCTATTTTACAATAACTATAAGTGTAATATATTTTTTATGTAAATAAGCTTTTTAGAAGGACATACTTAATAGCTTTAAGACCAAAAGTACTTGGTGAATTCATGACTCGTTCGGTTTTCAGATAATTTAACTTTGGTAAATTGAAAATTACCAGTAACTTGCACCGTTAATTTAAAAAAAAAATTAGTTTTTTCCAATTTAAAAAAAATATGGTCACTTTCGCTATTAAAAGTGGTTTGGATACATATCATAAATTGAATGTTTAGGATATTCCTTATTCCCTATAATATTCTCAAATATGTAAATGTATGTTTATTGTTTAATGAAACGTATTAATTTATCACTGTCATAAATCTGTGCATTCAATTAAGAAATAAAATTTAAAAAATCTGGACTAGTTCTAGCTAATAAAAATTAATATAAATTATTTAGTATGGAATGAAATTAATTTTTATGAAAATCATTAAAATATAGTTTTTAAAGAATAATCAAGTTGTGTGATTTATATATGCGTATATATATTTATATATGTATCTTTGTATAAGACAATTTTATATTTATTTGTTAAAATAGGACAATGATCTTCACATAATTATTATTTGTATAATAATAAAACTTATACTCAGTGTTGGGTAGTAACGTAACGCAAATTACAAATTACTGTAACGCAATTTCTTTTTCAGTAACGCAGCAGTAATTTCATTACATTTTACTTACAGTAACGCAATTGTAACGCAATTACTTTTTAAAAGTAATTTCTATGCAGTAACGCACTAATGCGTTCTTTTCCACGTTACTTATTAAAATAATAGTTTTGAATGTAGTACAAAAATAAGCTGATAAGATATTCCAGAAAAATTAAAAATCTATTTTATTTACTTTTGATTCCGATAATAGTTAACAATATTATTAAACATTCTAGGAATTAATGTTATTACTTTCATTATCAGAAAGAAAAGAGTTAGGCTTAAAAATAAAATTTAATTAAAACAAATTATGATTTACGACTTATGAGTAAGCCACCTATCGGCTATCAACCTTTATGGCTATATGGCTATAGGTACGAATTTAAAACTGATATACCTACCTACCGGCTACCACGATGTTAATATGGTTCAATTTGTTATCAGAGATTAAAAAAACAAGTAACGTTATTTGTAACGCACTACCACGCACTACTTTATTTATGACAAAGTAACGTAATGTGATAAAAATAATTTTAGGTAACGCAAATGTAATTTAAATAAAAATATGTGAAGTAACGAGTAACGTAATTCCATTACTTTTTAAAAGTAATTTACCCAACACTGCTTATACTATTTATAAAAAAAATATTAATTTAAATTTTTGCGATGAGAATCATAAATAATCTGTAATTCCAAGTTTTTAAAATTGGAAAATTTATTGAATTCAGGATATCATGTATAGCTATGTTTGTAATATAATCTTTTTGAAATATCAAGCATGAAATGTATTTTGTTTATTTTGTTCTGTACAAATACTAATTCAAAATATAATCTGATATACTCTATTCCCTGTAAGTTGACCCATTTGCGTTGACCCATTTGCACGCATACTGAGTCACCGGAACATTCAGACCCCCTGGTCGGAGACTGGCAATCTGTGATTGGTCGGTGATGTTTGACAATTAGCAGTGCTCGTCGTGTAGGCAGTTGATACTGGCGACAATCACCACCAAAGACGCGGCGGCAACCGTTTTTTGTTGAGCGAGTGGGTCAACTTACGAGGAAATAGAGTGTCATATTGTAGATATTAAAATAAATATTATGCAAGCCAGAAGTAAAGAATGTAAATAAAATTATTGCAGAAACTTGTGAATTGGATCACTTTTTCTATACTATCTAATTTAAAAATAACAATACTTGTGTTAGTAATATAATATTTTTTTTTATGAAGATTTGCTGCTGTTTCAAGACCAGCAAGTGAGATGTCAAGTAATCACAGTGATAGCAAATATAGTATGTCCGGACGTCGTAAACCTGGACCACAGCAGCCAGCCAACAGTGCATATGGTTTGTTTAATAGAAACCGTAAACACCCAGAAAAATATTCTAGCAGTGGATCTAATGAGCGATGGGAATGTGTTTCTGGTTCAGGGACAAAAAATAGCAACCAGAATCGAGGACATGCTCATCAGCAAAATGGTAACAGCAACGTTGTGAACAAATCCACTTTGCCTCCTTATCACAACAGTGCTAATCAAACATATGCTGCCAATAGTCGTGAATCACCAGTTTCTGTCAATGGCCAAAGTGATAAGCGAACAACAGCTCCTATTAATAACCGTAGAGAAACTTCTTCTTCTGCTTCAAGACATGGTATTTAATTTGACTTTTAAATGTTATATTTTATACATAATAATATTATGTTAATACATTTTTTTTATTTCATTTTTTAGTGTCAGGTCGTAATAATTATTCATCTAATGACAATCAATCCCTTCCTTCTTCATCAAGGTCATCTCCACCAACAGTTCAAGGCCATCACAATCAAGTAGCAAGTGTACCTCCTCCTAGATATCAAACAGCCACTTACAGTCAACAGACGAGTACAACAAATTCTCGTGCTAATGTTAGTACATCATATGCTGCAGCAGCTGATAAATCTGTGCCAAAAACACAACAACCTCCTCCACCTATTAGAGGTAATTAATATTACCTACTGTATTATAAGTATTAATGACAAATCCAATAAAAAATAATGTTGTAATATTATTTTATTTAACATTTTTTTTATATTTTAACAGTAAGGGATGAAAGTCTTAATTCTGAACTGAAGCGATTTAGTACAGACTTTAATTTATCTTCGCCAACCCCACAAAATAACCCTAGAGTTACTTCACCTGCATCAGTTGTATCTGAAATACCTAAACAGCTTTCCGCTCAAATACCACATTCTGAGCCGCCACCTCCATCTGTACAAGAAGTACCACACGTACCTGAAGAAGTGACTGAATCTCCTGTATCACCTCCACAAACATTATATAAACTTCAAGAAGTGCAGATTGAAAAAAATGTAGAAAATTTAAAAAAAGATCAAACTGAAAAAACTTTAGAAGAAAATATAACTCAGTTGCCAGATAAAACAGTTGTACAGACATCAAAGCTCAATCCTAATGCCAAAGAATTTGTTTTTAACCCAAATACTAAACCTTTTATTCCAGTAAGTTTTATTACTATCAAATATATATTATGCAGCATATTATTAACAAGAAATGTGTGTAAAATTATTTAAAAAACTGTTTATAGCGTTCACCTAGTACTCCAAATTCGTCTAGACCAATGACCCCTCAAACGCCAACAACAAATATAGTTGCTACAACTAATCAACATCAACAAATGATTCAAGCACAACACGGACCAGCAATAGCTATTCCAGCTGCTTATCATCATCATCATCATCAACATGCACCTGGTACGGGGCAGATGGTTACACATCAAGCACCACCTCATCCCCATCCAGCATTTACCATGTTACCTACTGTATTTGTTACTTCAAATTCTGCATTCAATCATCATCCTCACTCAATGCCCCCACAACCACCTAATCAAGCAGGACGATTCCGTAAAAGTTAGTATTAAAAAATATATATTTGAATTTCCTAATTATAATATTAATTAGTTGTTATTAGTAATAACAAGATTATTTTAGGTAATTAATTTTATATGATGTTTGTTATAAATAATTTAGTGACTGTGGGAATGTCTCATAGAAGTGATATAGCTTCACAAATTCAAGTAGCTGCTGCAACTGGACAACCCCTTTTGGCACCAGCGCCTCTTCAAGCACAATTTGCTGTACCAGGATATAGTCCTCAACCCATGCCCACACCTCAAGCTTATCAACAAGTTCAGGTAAATAGTTATTTAAAAACTTTTTTCCAAACAGTATAGTGGTGTAGCCATGGTGGGACATACCTACCCTTTCCATTAATTTTATTTGTCTGTATTGTACAAAAATATTTATCCAAACAATGTGTATCCAACTATCTATACGAAAAATCTAAATTCTTAATACTTATTAATTTTAGAATCAAAAAGAACGATTTGTAGAGCAGACTATCATTATTAAATTTAAACAAATCAATTGATAATATACTTTTGTTTTAGATGGTTCGTATGGTGCCACAACAAGGAGGAGGCATGATGCCTACTTTAGTGCCCACTTCAATAGCCTACCATCCAGCTAATGCGGGTCAGTTAAGTCAAATGGAAAGTGGTGTACCCCAAGGTCCACCTTCTTACCATCACCATCATCATCACCAAGCATCACAACACCATATAATGAATCAACAACAGACTGCCCAGTCTCCAGCACCACAGCCCGGGCCACCACAAACGCCTGGACAGTCTCAAACTCCAGTTAATTTCCAACAACCTCCACCCCAACAATCACAACCCCCTCCTTTCCCAGCAGGTACTACAATTATGTGTCCTATTTTGCCAACACCTACTGCATCGCAACAGCCATCTGCACCTAATACACCTGGTTCTGCACCTCCAATGCAACAACCTCCACCACAGCAGCACCAACAATATATTTCCCATCCACACCAGCATCATCAAGCAGCATCAGCGCAAGCGCCTCATGGGCAATACCATTTATATTCAACCATTCGGGAGTCATGAGATACAGCCAACTCATTCGATCCTAGTCCACATTTAGTAAGAGCAATAAAAAAGTGAGTATTTTTTGTCATGATAATTTTATTAAATTATATACAATATATTATTCTGTTGATTAAAAACTATTTGTATTACCTATAGTTTCTCGGCGTTTATCAAGTCATACAAATCAATTGTCAGTTCAACCGAAAAATCTTGATTGTCAAGAAGCTTCAAGCTCAAAATTTACCATCATATATGGTTACAATGATATAATAACTATGAGCTAGCTTTGGCTAAATGTTGTTCAGTAACTGTTATTTATTTATTATTATTATTTTCTCGTTCTTTACAAATGATTATTATTAATTTTATTATTTTTTCCATTGAGAATCCTTCAGAGGCTACTTCAGTTTATTTGTTATGCCAGTATGAAAAGAAAATTCTAGAACATTTATTAATTCGTATATAAATATATATAATATTGTGACCCGATTAATGTTTTTAGTTTTCATTCATTTTTGCATATGACATCTTTTTGGCAATATAAAATTGAAATTATAAATTCAGCTGTTATAAATACAGTTGTTAACAATATCACCTTATATATACTATATATACATTATTCATACATATATATATATATATATATACATACATATATTTAATATATATTTATGAATATTGTGTCAGTTACATTGTTCTAATTATACTCCTCGGCTGATATTTCTTTTATAAGGAGAAAATATCATTCTGGGATATGTGATATTTAGCTGAAATTATAATTTTTAAATTAAAAATTACCAGTAGGCAGAGACCAAAATCTTGTTATATTATCTCTGATTACTGGCGATTCATTTTGAAAATAACATGTATTGTGATTTTTTCTTCTTTTTTTTTTAGTCTTGTTACAAATTTGTTTTAAATTAATTTGCCGTATGATATATAAATTGCTCGACTTTTCTATTTAGTTTTAACAAATTGTTAGATTGGCCGCAGCGTGATCACAATCTGAGAAAAAAATATTTTGTTAGTTTTTTGGGAGTAATTTATTTAGTAGAATTTGTTTTAAATATAATATAAATGTACATGCTGCGGCCAACCTTGGACTTTCATAAACAAAATGTATTGAAATCTACGAGAAAAATTGTTAAACGCTGCGAGACCTTGTTAAAGTTTTATATAAAAGTCTTATTTTGTACATTTTGTAATGCCACGTTCAGTAAATAAAATATTAAACTGTCTCCCGAAAATAGTGTAATGTTTTTGTTTTTGATAAGCTATCTAATTGTTCATAAATCATAATGCTAATCCAGTAAAAATTAGAAACTAATTTTTGATTTTGCTATCCATTTGAACTAATTACTCCTTTATAAAACACCTTAAATGTATTAATTTGAACAATGAATATGTTAAGTTTACATGGTTTTTTCTGTGTATAGAAAGACAGACTGTTCCTTTTCCTTACTTGTAGATGAAAAAAAGTAATTAAAAAAATCTAAGTTGTAGTACACCCAGTGTTGGGTAGTAACGTAACGAAAGTAACGCGTTACTGTAACGGCGTTACTTTGCTTGTAACGCGTTACGTAATTTCATTTGAATTATTTCCAAGTAATGAAAATGTAATGGAAATTACTTTTGATAAGTAATTTCTATAGAATAACGCGTTTCAGTTTTGAATTTGTAAGTACCTACCTTATTGCGAATTGAAAAAAAATATATGTATAATGCGGGTATTATTCTGTTTAACAATTTAATATGTATATACATTTAATTTTAACTCTGCACAATTCAGTTTTCAATGGTTTTGATATTTGAAATGTTTAATTGCGCCGTAAATCACAAGAACAGTTAATTAAATGCATTATTACTTTAAATAGGTTTCCTATGAATATAGCTTGTGTGGACGACTAAATTTTATATGGTCCTATTAACTATACAGGTTTTATAAAGAATTTGCTTGTTCAATTTGCCTGCAAAAGATAATTGCCAAGAAATTAAAAAAAAATTATTTTTGTAACGAGAAAGTAATGAGTTGCTTTTCTATCTGAAAACTAAAGTAATTTCATTACAATTTTATTTGAGTAACGAGTAAAGTAACTTAATTACATTTATCTCTTGGTAACGAGTAAATTAACTTAATTACTTTTTAAAAGTAACTTACCCAACACTGAGTACACCTGACCTCTTATGCTATTGATACAATGCATGTGACATTAATTACCCTGTAGCCTGTACTCTTCTGAACGACGAGGAGGAACTAAGTAAAAAACGTCCTTTATAGTCATTACTCATTAGGGTTTGTCAAGGTATTTAATGATTTTAAGGGGTTCCATTCGATGAAAAAAAAAGTGAGATCAATAATCTAGACAAAACTGGAGAAATTTGGTTTGAGGGATTTTATTTTTGAAAACTGATTATGTTTGATTAACAAGTTTACTAGGTTTTGCAAGAGATGATTTTGAATATTTATTTTTTTAGCTGTGATAATAAAAATATGATATTTTTGTATTTATATTATTCATCATGACACTAACAATAATTGGAATATTAAAAATCGCCTTTGGCAAAACCTAGTAAACTTGTTAATCAAATATCAATGTTAATCCGTTTTCAAAATTAAAATCCGTCTAACCAAATTCTTCCAGTTTTGTCTAGCTTATTAGTCTAAAAACAGATTATTTTAAATTGAAAAAAGTTGATCATAATTTAAATCTCCGTCAATGCCTGCGTGTGCGTAAGTTAATTGACTGCGAATATAAATAACGACCGATTTACTGAGCGGTTTTATGCGGGGGTCTACTGTTATAATAATTCAGTACATTTCTATGAAATATTGACCGAAAACCATTGCAGATGAAACTTACACATACTAATTTTTCGTTTAATTTGCACACACTTGCAAGTCATTTTAATGTGTCTTAATGTTAAATTGCCTATATTCATTTCCTTAAAACACGACCGACTGGAGTTCCCTTTAAGCCCCCTGCTAATGTGTCATTTTTAAGGAGTTGTGCTTAGGCAATTATTTCGTTCCTGCGATTACTGATCGTCTTTGTATGAAAACGATCATTAGTGTGTGTATACTCCCCTACCATCACCCACATCAATTTACAATTATTCATTGTTATTTCTTATCTGGCTAATGGTCGCACGCACGCACATGCACAAGTCATTTAAAGTCAGTAGATCAAAATATTCAAAACCAATTTATGGACACGGCCCTGCACAACGGCTACAAAACACGGTGGCCATATTAACACGACGGCCACACACAGGGAAAAGTGGTCAGGCCATCATAGGACTCGGCGCCACTGGCCTATATATTAACTATTTAAAATTTAATGGGTATAATACGTAGGTATACCTATAATGTGTATAAATATTAAATAAATGTTTCAAAAACCCGTGACTAATTTTATTCAAATGTATCGACTATAGAATATCAAGTATATTTAAAATGTAGGTGAGTTTCGAGTACCTAGGATACAATGATTTTATATCATTGAATTAAAATAACTAATTCGTTACAGCGATCCCTTGTAACCGAAAAAAAAAACGGGAAAAGTACAGCGTTATTTAGATAATATTATACATAGGAAGTATATATCGGCGTTGTAGGTGTAGGTACCTACCTCGTTTTATGAAATAATTTGACTTAGATGGGCAACCGCAAGTCGTGGATTGGATTTATCAATTGGTACATTTTTTTTGACGTGGTTCAAAATTGGTACTCTTTAAACTATTCTGATATTTCTATAAGAACATTCTCTGATATTTTTGTCAGAATCAGTCGAATAGTTTTTGAGTATATATAAGCATTCTTTTATAGTTTTATCTAAATTCTAAACTGCCCAAGTAACCAATTGCAACCAACCACAAAAAAAAAAAAAATACTAATTTCTAATATTACTATAATTATAATCTGTAACCAATGGCAACCATTTATAAACAAAAAAACAATTTTTATTTCAATCTTTTTATGAGCACATCTTTAAAATTCGAATTTTGAAAAACGCAAGTACCATGCAAATGTCTAGTCTCTAGCTATTATATTAGTTTAGGATCTATGCTGATCAATCACGACAGCTGATTAGGTATATATAGACATGTATAATATGTCTTATTGCTGGGGGTCATTCTATAATTCTGTGCGACACGGAGAGCTTTACCGTTACAGTTGCCATGACAACCAAATAATAACAAAGATGATATTAATCTTATAACGTCTCTAGGTTAACATTAAAAACCGATGATTAATATATTTAAGTTACCATAGCAACCTAATTAACCTCTAACCTTTGTTTTACACTGTGTTTAACCAATTTTGGAACTTTTTGTACTTTTGTTCCTGTACTTGGGTCGCCAAAAACTGAGATTTGGTACATGAGAAAAAATTGTTGGTTAATATTTTTCTTGGGTTCCACACGAGGCACAAGTATATTCAGTGTGGCTCATTATCTCTCACAACATATAGGTATTGGGGAGTCGCGCACCGCCGGACCACCGGATGGCGGATTCCATAAGAAATGATTTGTTGTACCAGAGCCAGATATGTTATTTATTTAGTTTAAAATTTAAAATTTATTTAAGTAATTTGTAAATATAAAATATTTTTTATTTAAATACATTTTAAATAATAAATATGAAGGTTCCATTTAAGGTTTTAATCAATTAATAATATACCTAAAGGTATCTTTAATTAATTAACTCTATTTAAAAAATTACGGTTGCATATAGTAGTGACCTACTAGAATATTTATCATTAACACAGTTATAAAAAATAATGAATAATCATTGAGAATTGTAAATCTCAATGTCCATTACCGCAATCCAATTTATTCATTTTCTTTGACAAAAATCTACCCATATCCCCAACATACATCCACAATAACTGAACCATACCTTTTTGCTTAACTCGGCGTCACCAACAAATTTTATTTTTTCAAAGGCTTAAATGTATAGAACGCAACACAAACTAGACATAACTACATAAGTATTAACCAAAGCCCAAAAGGTACACTGAAAAAAATTATGTTGTAGGGCCCTTTAACATGGACGCGTATCATACGCTACGTATCGTATCGCGCGTTTTCATTTTACATTGATTAAAATCAT
>NC_042494.1:130928315-130930621 GCF_005508785.2 Acyrthosiphon pisum
TCAGTAAATTTAGAAGTACCTAGCTTATAGAATAAATAATTGTTTATAGGTACCTCTACTAAACAAAAAATTCAAACATTTAAATAACAATCACAAAAAATCAATTAGATAACAGTTGATAACATCTTGTTTAAAACGTTTTAAGATAAACTTCATATTAAATCTGTTTTAAGTATTTGCATATAAACACTTAATCTCATTTTTTGAAAAAACGATTTTAATTATTTTAAAACGTTTTATCTCCTCCATATAAACGTAGTATAGCTGAAATAGTAAACCAGAATAAGTACATTCCTGATCACAAAGATTTCTGTAAAAGTACATGCGTTTTATCAATAGATCGTACTAGTTTTGCTTATAGGAAATTAGCAAACTTGCTACTGTATTTATAATTGAAAATATGTTGAGAATTGTTTGCAAATAAAATAAAATTGTTATTATTAACGCGCTCGAAATTTGAATGCTGCGGGACGACGAGAACGATAAACATACTAGATGGCTAGTAACACACGTCGTTGTCTGGGAGATTTTCTCGGAGATTGGTCTCTGTGTTGGAAGATTTGAATTTAGCTCATTACCAATTCTCGATTTAATTCTGACGTACACGTACATACTATCTTCGTTCAAAAAATAAATTATGGCAACAAATTATAATAACGTCGACCGCGCCGCGGTAAACATAATATTACTGGAAATGCTAGAAGAAATTATGGTCAACAAACTGGAAGGATCCTACGCCGACGAAACCGACGAATTTTTCGTGCGATTAGCCGCTCCTCTTTTATCTGCCATTGATACGGTCCCCACTACAGCATGTGGCGACGTTCAGACCCCGGAGTCGGAGCCTGAAGGGCGAAATCCGACTCTTGGAGGCGCAGATGGAGAAGAGTTGGCCGTCGGCATCGAGACGCCTGTCTCCTCGCACGGTGATGGAGTGTCGAGCGGCGACGCGCTGCCGTCTGCAGCAGGTTCGGAGCTTGCTCCGATCTCAGACACAGCACCGCTCGGCAACGATGAAACGGTACGAGAAGACAAAAATTTGAAAATTTCGGAAGCAAGAGTAGAAGAGAATTCCGTTTTATGTCCAGTAGACGAGTCGGAGGAAAAAATCGAGCCGGCCAGGGGAGAGGCTGTATTAAATCATTTTGGCGAGCTTGTCGGTTGGTTAGACCCGGCGGCGGAAGCACCCGAAATCTGCGATCTGCCTTGTACGAGGTGGAGAAGCGTTAAACGCTTTTTCCGCGGGCTGTGCTGCTTCTGCCGATGATGAGACGTCCGAAGCTTGCCCCCCCTGGGCGAAGACGACGGACAGGATGACGGCGACGGAATGGAGGGGAGGATGCGAGAAAGAGCACGGACGGTGCGCGGCGGTAAGTCACCCGCGCACGTTCTCCGACCTGCACCCGCAGCGCAACGGGTTCGCCGGCGTAGCACGCTCGGTCGTCGATGACGCGCGAGACCCTCTGGCGGCTCGGCGAGCGCCCGACCGCAGTTACGGTCACGTGGAGCGACGGCGACGGAAGACGGCGACGGTACGGTGGCTAGTAGACGTACCGACACGGGCAACGATTCCGCCCCGACGGTACACCAACGATAACGGCGGCGATGACGACTCGGTACGACGGCAGCGGCGGAGACTTCGAAAACGGGGTGAGTGGTACGGAGATTTGCGAGCTAGGAACACGGGGACGTCAGCGGCGACGGACTCGCAGAAACTTTAACCGTTTTCAAGGTCTGGCGGCGCGCGGCGGCCGAACGGGACAACGCCAGGGCGAAAATTACTCGAGAGTCGAGGATCGCTGTGATGCGATCCGCTGGCTCTCGCCTTTTCGCCCCGCGGTAATCCCACATTGGCCGCTTCCCTCGTCCCCACCGGTTCCGCAGCATAACATCTCACTTCGCTCGCTCCGCGTCTTGGTTTTCGCCGTCCGTCGGCCGAGTCGTCACGCCGTCGACCGTCGACGCGCAGAACATCGCGCACTAGCTGCCGTCCGTCGCCATCAACCGTGGTCGCTCCCTGTGGCCGTCTCGGTCGGGCCTCGCCGGCTGGGCAAGGTCGTCAAGCATCCGAGCAAACGCGCCAGCGACACTCGTCAACCCGCGGGACAGATTGGAGAACGTGCAGAGGTGACCAGTGGCCAGCAACACTACATTTCCGCACCAATCGCCATCTCGCATCCTCCCCCCCTTGTTTATTGTGTCTATCCTGTCCGTCGTATTTTTTTTTTTTAATTTAAGCTATTCAAAATTATTAAATTGTTCACTTATTTTCGGCCTTTTATCAAAATAAACATATTTTGATGTGA
>NC_042494.1:130930718-130935280 GCF_005508785.2 Acyrthosiphon pisum
AGCTATCAAAATATAAATGTCACTTATTTCGGCCTTTTATCAAAATAAACATATTTTGATGTGAACAAAAAAATATTGTTTCTTTTTTTCCTTTTTGTCGAGTGTATAATTAATTGTTACAGATTTAACGACTAAAAAATCGTTAAAATATATATAAATATATATTTTAAATAAAAAAACTCGTTGGTCGATTAAACAGAGTATAATGACTATAGACCTGCAGTCTAAACGCTACACGGATATTATAATATGTTCCAAGAAATATTTAAGCCATCAAACACTGTAGAGGTGACGAATGACTGCGGAATAAATCTTATAAAAACGCATTACACCGGCGGATACGACATGGACGGTTATATACATCATACAAGAGTTGTAAATAATATGTATTGTATAGAACGTGTGAAGTGGACATTAATATAGTCAAATAGTTGATAAAAAATAATATTAAAAAAATTCAAAATTTTATTTTACATTGGTAAAATAATAATATAATATTTATATAATAATTAATAGCTGCAGGTCGAAAAATAACTTTTGAACCATTAAATCCCCATGTATACGTGCATGTACCGATACCATATTTTCTACATAATTATTGACTTGAGTTGCAATATCCTAATTCGAACATAACTTGATACCTATATTTTGTACTAGGAAATCACTTTTTAACGGTATGTGAGTTTTGACAGTTGTACAATAATATTATGTTAAGCGTACTGAGTAGTGAGCATAATATATAAGTTCTAAGGATTTATCATAGTAAATAATATATTTTATAATATCTATCTAAAGATAGCTCTTTCTTCGGCGACGGAGCACTCTAGCTAAGTTTTACCGGAAGAGTCGATGTTTACGCGTAAGTTTGTTTTCATTTTATTTTGGGGCTTACATTTACTTTTTAGACTTAAATTAAATATTTATTGCCACGGACAATCCAAAGGCCATCTTCGTTTCACCACGTCAAGTTTAATATGTATACCTTTTTGCATATACTATATACGCCGGGTATCACATTAGGTTTGCACGAAGTATTTAAAACAATATAATGTTATTAATTTTTATAATTTATAATTTATATACATAAATAAATTATACACCTCATATATTTTATTAGCATAGCTTTTTTAGTGTAGATGGCTAGATATAGGTATTAAATGTTTTGCAATTATATATTTTACTACAATTATTATTTGTCATTATAATATATTATAACAATACACTTTAAATTAAATTAGTTGTTATCAAGACAGACAAAACAAACTCTTTTCTGGACGTTTTCAAAACGGATTATGCTTAAAAAAAATGCAGTTGTCGTAGCAGTCAGTTGATAGATCAACCCGTGTAACATAAAATAGGAAATATTCTTGTTTTTTTAAATAGTTTTTACGAAAAACATATGCATTATGCAATAAACTTTACAATGCATTGTTACCTATATACATTTTATATAGCCCATATACAATTAATACATATTCATAGTTCATACATATGTGGATGTATATACTTCATAATTAATATTTTAACGTGTAAATAATTTAATTATGCAATAAGGTATACATTTTAATATATTATATGTGATATGTCTGGGGTCACCAGCACAAGGGGGCCGAATGCATTTATAAATTAAAAACATAATATAACGTAATGTTGTAGTAGAAACTGGAAACTGCAGTATATTCTAATTTATAAACCAATTAATGTAATAACTATTAAATTCATCATTGAATGATTATTCACAGGTCAGCAGCTGGGGATAAATTCCAAAAGTATACATGCAATTAAGAATTATTAAAAAACAATTTGTGCAGGGAACACGATTATCTACTGCTATTATTAATGTCTTAATTATTATTTACAAAAAAATACGAACAATGGATATTTTAATTTTTAATAGCTTTTATCTATTAACTTCATTGTGAATAGTTTTTGATCGACTGATATGTAAGTACTAGTGGTGGTTTTTAAGGGGGGCGAAGGGGGCACCTCCCTTTAATTTTTTTTTATGATTTTAACTCCAGCTTAATTTTTTAAGCATTGATTACCCGATGATAATTCTCTTAATAATCATTATTATATCATTAAACTAATTATTTAGAATAGATTTTTCTGTTTAAGATTCTGGAGATTGTAGTTTGCTTTTTTAAATGTAAGTTTCTACTGTATAATTTTTTTCACATTTTTTTTTTTTTGATTTTAAAATGCATTTGCCTGCGGACGCCAACACTCCCCTTCAATTTTTTCAAAATTAATTTAACTGTTATTGATTTATTTTGTAGAGTTTATTTAAAAATTGATAGGTAATAAGTGCCATCTGAAAAATCTTCTATAATAGGTTAATTATCAAGAATAGTTTTTTTCTGTTTAAGAATCTTGAGATTATAGTTTGCTTTTTTAAATGTGAGTTCCTATACCATCACCGTATTTTTGTACAGTCCGTACCGACCTGCCGTTTCTCTCGAAACATACTATAGTAATCGTTTGATTTAGATTAAATAATTCGGATTGCAATCATCATGGACGTGTAGGTATGGGTGCAGCCTTAATTTAATACCAATGAGAGAAAATTAGTTTTCACTTATAGAAGTTGAGAAGAAAATTTCAAAATGTGGTATTGCAATTTGTTACAAAATATTGGCACTGGTTAATTCGATAGCTGAAAAAAGGAGAATGCTGTGTGAAGTTATCGCCCGCATCGGGAAATCATATTTTCCGGAGAATGTGTGGTGTTACAAACTGGTGTAAATCAATTTAAAGATATTGACAATGAAACCCAATTTGCAATTAATTTGTAAAATATTGACACCGGCTTGGAGTCAATCGGACGAGTTGGTGGGGCTGAGTGAATTTAGCCCCACCAAACAAAAATTTCTTTTTGCAACATCGTATCAATTTGCGAATTGCGAAACTCAAATAGAAATTGTTTGCAATTAATTTGCAATATATTGCTCCGGTTTGGAGTTAATAGGACGAGTTGGTGGGGCTAACTACTATATCGTTGCAAATGTCTAGTCTCTAGTTATCATATATTAGTATAGACTCTACACTGATCAGTCACGTCAGCTGACTAAGGCACGTTCGATTAGGTATGTTATATATATATATTTAGATGGAGTATTGGGTCTGAGCTTTCTCAAAGTTTTTCTGTTTGACTTATGTTCGCTACAGACGTTATTATTGTTATTGCTATGAAATACCATATAATCATTGCTGTCGGCCCCCAGGTCGTATGTTTATAAGCATCGATTATAAATACTAGTATTTATAATCAATGACCAATATTATAACTTATAACTTATAAGTTATAGGAACTTTTAGGCTATAGCTATTAACTTTGCACCAGTAGTCACTAGTCAGTACTATACTGTACAAACAGTGTACTATACGCTCAATACAAAACAGTAAAAATTTCGTTTTTTCCGTGTACAGGTTTTTCTTTTATACACATACCTATAAGTATAATAATTAATAATATAGAGATAACGAGATTATATCTGCAAAACTGGAGGACTGTCTACTGATAACTGGACAAAAAGCGTCCCGTTCGAAGTTTGTCGGGGACATGATGCTCAAATAAGGGACAATCCCGTTTTAAACGGAACGTATGGTCACGTGGTCACAAGAATATAGGCATACACGACAGATAATGTAATATATTAATTGGTAACATTTAACAATATAATTTGAAAACAGAACCATTTTACATCATCACTAAAATCATTATAAGAATCACTAAACAAATAAGCACGGTAATTAATTGTTATCCACAAATACCAACGTCCAACACTGAGTCCATAATGCATAAACAAATTACAAAATAAATACATCTCTTATTACATCAGCGAATAGGTCACAGCAGTTCATTGGTCACAAGAAAATAGTAGCAACGGCCTGTAACCTTTATCAAACTCTTAAAAGGGCTACAGAGGTTAGTTTCCAGGTCTGTCTGTTGTCTATTTAGTACCTACTCTCATCCTTTGTTTACTGAAAAATGGCTGACGAAAACGACTTATCTGATACGATGGGTGCTCTGTCCGTCGACGATAACCGCTGGAAAGAACTCGGATTGTACGACAATATTCGGACACAGCTAAGAAAAATTGAAAATGACTATGAGAGCATATTCTCGTGGAACATCAAACAATTAACAGGAGTCAATCAAAATCTTATGACGAACCTCGTTGATAATGTTCGAGGAGGGCTAGAAATTATCACAGTTATGGACGGCAAGGATGATAAATTCAAATTAACTAGGTAACCATCAGAGATTTATACTCGTAAATCTAATTTTTCAGTAAATGAACACCCATCAGGTAGATCAGGTAGTACCTGAATAAATCTTACTATAGTTATTGACAGTGCCGCATTTAGACATTTTGTGCTGCGGTGCAAAAAAAATTTGGCGCCCCCGTATGAGGCCTAACCCCATATATGGGAAATATGGAGGATAAATTCTTATGAACCTTTTAGATTTTGAGCAAAGAAAAGAATATTGTTTTACAATAATGTGTTTTTTTTAAAAATATTGTTTAATATTTTCATGAACACTCCCCCCCCCCGCC
>NC_042494.1:130936447-130937429 GCF_005508785.2 Acyrthosiphon pisum
GAAAAGCGGTCGGAAAATCGATTTATCACAAAACCGACTACTGGATATTTTGAAAAATGAACGAGTGAATAAATTGATTATTTTGAACTTTTTCGATTATTACGTTGTATAAAATTATCATTGTGGTATATAAAATTATTGTTATGGCAACACTGCGGAGTATTGCCGTAGTGATAGTATTATGGATGTGATATGGACTTAGAAATTTTTTCCCGTTTTTTTTTCCAGACCCAAAAGCCAGAGATCAACCCAAATATGTAAATATATAATAAATAATCAACAGCTCCGGTCGCCGAGTGGGTAGGTAGTGAAAGAAACAATATTAATCGGTAATCACAAATTTCAGACATTCCGTGGTTCGAGTTTGTTGACTAATAATAATTGTACTTCTGTAATTGGTTGCGGGCATGCCGCACGCGATAACAAAGTACGCCGTATTATATAAATAACTTATATCTATTGGATAACAACAAATTTGCGAACTATTTTTAAGTATATTAATAATTCTCGAACGCTGATAGCTATATTTCTATAAATACATTAGTTGTTTTAATTTCAAACAGCATAATACATTAATATTATATAATACCTACTGTTGTCTGTTATTAAAATAATTTACATTTTAAAAATTCATTTTTCATTTTATTTTTATTAATTTTTTTATTTCCGACCACAAAATTTCGGCGCCCCCAAAATACTGGCGCCCCGGGCAGTTGTAGCCAGTGCCCCCCCCTAAATGCGGCACTGGTTATTGACGTAATACGTATTGTTAAATACTTATAAATACCTACATAGTTGTATTTTATATTATATATTCATTAAGTAAAACAACTGTGGATGATTGATATAATAAAACAAATTTAATATTTTATTAATCGAATTGTAAGCACTAATATAATTATAAATGAATCATAAATGTAGTTAATATCTGTAGTAAAAATGAACATTTTATTTTTAGATTTTATTCACAACTGGTAATTTG
>NC_042494.1:130937479-130937872 GCF_005508785.2 Acyrthosiphon pisum
AAGCTCCTGATATATTGTTACAATATCAGTTGAAAAATATTAAAAATACATAGGCACAATTTTTTTTTATCAGCATTTAAAGATCAAATTTTGACAAAATTTATCAAATTTTAATTTGAAAAATTATTTTGTAGTTAAAAATTTATGAAATGATCAATTTTTGTATCTAAGAATTGAAAATTTAAAACAAGATTCCACGTAAGTAATTAATTCTGTTACCAAAAAATCTAAAAAATACATTTACACAGTTTATTTTTATAGTCATTTTAAGTACAAATTTGGACGAAATTACATATTAAAAACCTAGTATAACTATTTTAGTTATTTTGTTGTGATTGTATAATATTATTCGTGGGTACTTGAAAAGTTGAAACTTCTAAAGTATACTATTAT
>NC_042494.1:130937972-130959582 GCF_005508785.2 Acyrthosiphon pisum
AGTGTCACAATATGGGAATACAATTAGGTATAGTATTAATGACTTGCATGTTGCGTATTGCATAAAATATATTTTTTTCTCACAACGTAATTGTAATTTTTCCCAAATATTAAAATTAGCATTTATGTACTAGACATCATTTAACTTTCGAAATACGTTGGCTCAGTTTGGTTTTTTTTAATATTTTAAATTTCCTTTTTTTCTACTTTTTATTTTCAATAAATGTTGATAACAAATTGTATGCTGTTTGAAATGGTCAAAAAGTTTGAAAATTCAATACAATAGGTTCCTTATAAATTGTTTTTTACAATTTTACCATAGTTTAAAAAAAATAATTTGGCGTAAAGCCACATTAATTTTACATTCTGAGTGAAATGATGAATGAATTGGTTTCACAATGATGTGTGTTTTTTTACTTTTTTTAAAATTTTTTTTTTATTTTTCTATTTTTCTATTTTTCTATTTTTATTTTTATTTTTATGTCTGCCATCACCTTTTAGGACACTAATAGTGCTTGGATTTTCTTCAACAGTACCTTTTCTGATGGGAAAGTGAATCTAGTTGGAACTTTAGGGGGTCAAAAGTAAAAATTAGAATTAGAATTCAAATGCAACGTGAAAAACAAAAGAAAAATTAAGGAAAAACGGGAATTTTTACGCAAAATCTGTTTTCGAGAAAATCGATTTTGGTTTTTGGTACAACTCTAAAACAAATGACCGTAGGTGCATAACATTTCGACTGAACGTTTATGTTTGCATTTTCTATACACCATAAAAATTTTCAAATATTTTGATTTATTTTGAGCTGTTTAGTGTTATGTTCAGTTTCCATTTTTTTTAGTTTTTTTTTTCTATAAATATCGATAAAATTTTATTTGTTGGATAAAAAAGCTTGAAAATTTAATAGAAGGTTCCTAGTATATTGTTTCAAAGGCAGATGAAAAAAATTAAAAATCCATAGCCACAATTTTTTTTTATAAGCACTTAAATTTCAAATATTGACAAAATACGTAAAAATGACGAAATTTTGCAAATTATTTTTGAGTTAGAAATTCATAAAAATTTTCCTTTTAAATCTAAGATTTTAAAATGTAATACAAGATCATTCATAAGTTTGTTTATCTTTATAAAAAAAAAAATATCTTCAAGCAAATCAAAATAAATTTTTATGAGCGCTTGAATTTCTTATTTTTACAAGATTTTCACTCCATTTCTCACGTAGCGGATTTTGTTATTTCATTGTAATTAAAAAACGAATAACTGTAGGTACATGACAATTTCACTGAATGTTCATATTTTCATTTTCTATACACGATAAAATTTTGAAAATAATTTGATTCTTTTTGAGCTATTTACGGACATTGTCAGTTTTCAATTTTTTTAGTTTTTTTTCTATAAATATCAATAAAAATGTATTTGTTGGGTAAAAAAGCATGAATACGTAACGAAAGGCTCCTGATATATTGTTACAATTGCAGTTGAAAAATATTGAAAACACATAGGCACAATTTTTTTTATAAGCATTTAAAGTTCGAATTTTGACAAAATTTATGAAATTTAAAATTGAATAATTATTTTTTAGTAAATAATTTATAAAATGTTCAACTTTTATAGGGGATTTGGGTGTCGTATCCCCTTTGACTTTATATTTTAAGCTGGCGAACCATATTTATGTTCCTACCATAGGCGTGTTTACGAGAGGGGCCGGGAAGATTCCACGTAAGTAATTAATTCTGTTACCAAAAAATCTAAAAAAGCAGGTAAGTGGATGTCGTTCTGCTGTACAGTAGATTACAAGTGGGTCATTGTATAATGGTTGTATTAAATTTGAATTCAATGATATAATATCATTGTATAAGAAAAACGATTCTGAGCGGAGACGGTTTGTCAGTCTGGATATTTTATATTGTTATTATTTATTTTATGATGTAGGTAATCAAGTTGAACTAATATTAAAATATTACAATTTCTTATTCGTTTCTATGGTGATAAACAAAGCGTTAGAAATTAAAATCCCATTTTTAGCGTTTTTTCGTAATTTTCCGGTGGTCTTTCCCGTGGCATTAAATAACTATTGAGAAAATCGAAAAATGACTTCTCTAAAGTACCATCTTGATCCAATTTGCTAAAAGATAAGGTACTATATGTTGAAATCGAAACACTCCTTCTGGAAGAAATTTTGTATACAGGATATAAAAAAAAAAAAAAAAAAAAATAAACACCATTGTAAAGACAATAGCTCCCTCGCTCCGCTCAGAATCTAAAATACATTTACACAGTTTATTTTTATAGTCATTTTAAGTTAAAATTTGGCCGAAATTACATATTATAAACCTAGAATAACTATTTTAGTTATTTTGTTATGATTGTATAATATTATTCTTGGGTATACTTGAAACTTCTAAAGTATACTATTATATATCTATGATGGTATCACGGTTTGTTGTTGATGTATAATGCGTTATAAGTACCTAATAGATATTGTGATATGATTAATTATTTGGAATTTATTATAGGTACCTACCTATTATAGGTCATTTTTTTTTAATACTATACTACTATAGATAAGTATATAATAAGTCTTATACCTAGACCACAGAATTCTATTCTGTGCCTAGACTAACATACCGACTCTGCTATCAGAATCGTTTTTATTATACAATGATATTATATCATTGAATTCAAAATTAATACCATCCATTATACAGGGACCCACTTGTAACCTACTGTACAGCAGAGCGACATCCACTTACCCACCTTTTTGTAAATAAAACCAGTTTGTTTTCTTCCTCAGATTACTATATAAAAATAAAGACTCGTATACACTGACACAAACATCACCAACTGAGTAGGTACTGACCAACCAAATATCGGTACGAAACTGACTACTGTATAATGAGTAGCTAGTAGTATCACCGGGCGAAATGTCTTTAATAACATTCTCGTCCACCGACGACGGCGTACCTATACAGTTCAGAACTTCAGAATCTGTGCTGTAGCCTGTAAGTGATGATTGTGGTTCGGGCAGGGATCGTGTTTAGTGTCGTGGTGCAGATTCCTGACCTGGTATATATTATATTGCAGACTGGTCGGTTATATGGTTACTAAAAATTAATAAGCACTTAAATTGAGGTTGGTCGAGACCTACTTAAGGATAAGCATTTTTTGTTATCATCACAATTTTTTTAATGATCAAAATTAGCTTAAGCAATTCTTAAGCATCTAGTATGTCACTATGAATACGGCCCTTACAGTTATTTTTATAGATATTCAAACAAATTGTAATAATTTTATTTAATGTTAATAACTTTTACACAATTCTACGGTAATTCCGGCATTGATTCAATAGTTAATAACAAAAATATTATATTATATGATATAATTTATAAATTTAGCCAATTTAGGACTCAGAAGTTATTGTATTTGCATGTTTTTTTTTGATCCATATTTAAATGCCCAAATAACTATCCCAAAAGGCTTTTAAAAATAGCAAAAAATGCATTTTACCCGCACTAATGTCCTCATAATGACCATAAAATTCTTTCTTGAGCAAACAAAATACGATCTTAATGAAATGAACTCGATTACGATATAATACCAATTGACCAAATAGTTGTTGCTGGGTTTGAGTCCAATAACAGCTGTTAAATGTAATGTAGATAGAATAAAACGTTAGTGACAATTCTAAATCATTTCAAAACGGTAGAATTTTAATTTAACATATCCATTACAAATTTACATTGAACTTCTCAATGACTATAAGTACACTCGTAATTCTCAACTATAGACCTATAAACAAACTTATAGTATATAAGTCTATGCTGGAAAAGCAGATAAACTTCCCACCACTTATATATATTATTATATAAGACTTAGACATTTTTAAATATCTAAGTTTAAATTTTTTTTTTTTGATTATATATTTCACAGGTTATTTTCAATATTTGTTTCTGTATTTATAATCAAACAAAATTTCTGTAAAATATAATATATTTTTAACTGCATAAACTGTTTATCTAATAAAAATAATTAGTTATATTATATATTTATATAATTTTACATTACGTATGACAAACAAGAATATTTTCATTACAATTAATAATGCATAATTTTATATCAATAATAATATTTTAATACATAGGTTTCATCATAGATTTAAAAACAACTACTTATAAAAATATTGTAAGTAGTTACAATAAGAAATCTGTAGTATATAACGACAAAGTTTGTAGGTAGAATAATTGCTAAACAAATAAAAATATAGAATTTAATTATTTCAGAAACATAACATAAATAATATAACAAATAATAATAATAATAATAATAATAATAATATCATATATTAAAAAAAAAAATGTATGGGAGCTCTAACAGACTAGAAAACAATGTAAATAAACAAAGTTACAAGCAACAGTATAATAATAAAATAATAATAAACATAATTATAAATGAATTGTTCCAATATTTTTGATCTTATTTATCAATATTTATTTTTCTAAATATAGTAAAAAGTACTATTGCAGTAGTTTAATAATATGGAATGCATTATCAGCAAAATACAAATAAAAATGTGCAGACTGTGATTAAGATTGGTAACTTTTTTAATGGCATAAGTAACCAGCAATTAATGCAACATTACTTAATCATTAATATGGCATTTCATCACTTTTTTACAAAATAATAATAAAAGTAACAAACAAAGCTCATGTAAAAATATTGCAATAAATCTTTTTCATTGATTTATAAAATATATATAAGCTCAAAGATCACATCATAGTACAAACTTTTTTCAAGTCAGAATCAAAATCTTGATCAAGGTCCTTAACATCAACAGGGACACGGCCAAACACATTGGGCATATACTGGTTATGACAAAGACCTTCACGTTCGTAAAACAACATGTAAGCTCCACTAGTATCTATTTCACCAGTGACTTCCTAAGATGTTAAAAATATTTTATTTAAATTAAATTAATTTCATTCATTTAAACTAAAATTGAAAATTTTACCTTACAACTACTGTCATTATAACAGTACCATTTTCCATTGGGATTGCAAGCATACGATACGTAATGACCTCCTCCCAGAATTCCAGAGTGACACTGTTTAAAAACAGAACATTTTATAAAACGTATGTAATATTAAAACTAAAGTAAATAATGGAATTTATACTTTTTCCGGTTAACTTTTATTGCGACTACCACTGGTTGCAAATACTATTGCGTTAAAGTATTTTAAGACAAAATTATAATCCACAAGAAAAAATTATATAAGTAGATTTGCCCAACAAAATGTAAGTGTTATACATTTAAAAGAGATTAACCAATTCCTTGTTTCGTGCATTTTCACCTGAAAATCTGGGATTTACCATGAAAAGAAAAATGTATGACTTTTTGTAGAGTATGACCATAATATTTTAATGAAAGGATGAATATGTGGGTCATGAATTCAAATTTAATTTAGGAAATGTTGAATGCAATTCTGTAAAATGAGTAAATATGTATGGGTGTTGCAGATAATTGGTTTGTTGGCACATAGTTTATACATTAAGTTTTATTAGGCAGAACTATTTATATTATTTTGTAACCGATTGAATTTTATAGGCAAAGTGGTATAAAACAAACGAACATTTTAATTAATTACCTATTAACTTTATTTTGTTACTTATACATATTATAAAATAAATACAATACATTTGTTGTACATTTATTATATATATGCTATAAGGTATGATTATAAATTAGAAATAAGCAATAACTAATAACCAACACAAAAGTTTATTTTCTAAAATTTTTTTAAAATTTGAATCTTTTATTATAACCAAATTTTTTTAATGTATTTACAATCCGGACGATTCTAGGCGATTTTGAGTTTAATTAGCGACTGAGCTTTATATCTGTGAGTCTTATAAGCGGTGTTTACTGTATTACACAGTGTGGAATACTCTGTTCCATCTATAAGTGAACCGCTTTCGCGCAAGCAGACTGAGTCGTCGAACAGTGCCTGACCCCCTCATGCAATTGCTATGCGTTCTGTGATTGGCGGACAGTTATCGTAAGTCGTCGGGCCCCTGTGTTCAAACTCTCATCGATGTCCGGATTGTGGTGGGAATGCGCGAAAAAAACTTGTTTTGATCAGCCAAGTGGTTCACTCTTAGATGGAACAGAGTATAGTCAAAATAATAGAATTGAGTTTACCAGAAAATTGTATGGGTAGTCATGATCACTATTTTGGAAAGCTTTGAAATAAAATGCCAAGTGACCTAACCATGCTCACTGATTTTAGGGGCACAATTACACTCAAATTGCTTTGCCCGTAATATAAATTATTTAAATATTTTGGCTACCTAAGGGCCCGAATTATAATAGTCAATTACACTTCGATTACACTCAACCCACTGATTTTATGGGCCAAAATCCGTAGTTTAACCGGAGATCGAATATTGTAATAGGGGCCTTAATTATTATTCACTCCATTACTATTATAAATTGTATATCTCATAAAATGTTAAATGTCATCAAATAAAAAAAAAAAATAAAAATAAAAAATAACACGACAAAATAATTATTTTTTGAATAACATACCACAACAGCATATAAGTTGTACTTCAAATCTAATGGGTTAAATTCCCCAACTAGTTTATGTTGATGAAAATCTTGTAGAGCTTTATCATCTATTGGTGTACGTAAGAGAGACGTGGACTCTAACCTTTTACGTTGCGAACCTTCCAGTTCGTTTAGGCGACTATTGAGATTTGTGAATGGACCATCATCATCTAAATATATTAAAATCATAAATTTATTTAGAATGAAAATATTGTCATAGATTTTTAAATGGTTTCTTGTTAAAAAATTCTGCATAATATTGGGAATACAACCTTTACATTTTTTGCAAAAAGAAAAATTCAATTTTTTAATGAAGATAGATCACTAAAATGTCATTAGTAGAACACTCTATTTATATTCAGTCATGCAAGGTTAGACGTAAGATATCTGACATATTATTTATTTATGATCTCCTAAATAACAATATTGATTGCCCCGAATTGTTAAATAAGATTGGTATTGTAACTATTAAATTAGAAGCTCAAATTTATTTTTTTGTGCCTTTTAAAAAAAAAAAATGTGTACAGATTCTTTTTTCCCGAGAGCACTTACTATATGCAATGATAGCTTAAATAATAAATTTGTAATGATGTTGATTTTTTTTATGTCTCGTAATTGTATCAGAATGAAACCTTTGTCTTTATTTTCAAGTAAAACCATTATGATTATACCTTTCAAAATGTGTGTACTATACCACCTAGTTTAAACCAAAACTGATATTGTATATATTATTTTTTTTTCTTTCTGTTATTGGGTGTCTAGATTATTATTATATCTTCTTTATTAAAGGGCTTGTCCCATAAAATGTTAATAAATAAAAATAAAATGTTATATTCATTATTCAATCGCAATAATAAACAGACTATACTTTATTTAATCGTCTTTTATTTTATAAGAACATAATATCTAACCTGTATTTAATAACGCAGATTGTAAATCTTCTTTGTTTGATGGATATTGCTCTCTATAAAAAAATATAAAATAATCTGTTAAGTAAGTAGATCAAAAAATAGTTTTATTTTATTTATACTTTAGATTTTTAGTTGTGTCTTGTAGCTCTTTGTTCCTTAAAACAGTATGTTTTGGAACAGAAGCCAAATAATCCGTTGGATCAAAATCTTTATAAGGGAATTTTACCACTTTATGTGATTTTACCCATTTTCCATTAAGGTATTGGAAACGTTTCAGATGAACAATCTAAGAAAAAAGAAATATTTATATTATGTTATAATATATATTATATTATATATTAACAAACTTAAATAATTTATAATAACTCACTAAAATTGGAGGTAATCTCCAAATTTGTAATTTTTTAGATGCTAATTGGTGGTCTTGGCATGTAGAACAATAATACTTTTCAGCTTCACTCAGTTGTTCTTCTTTGGTGAATGCTGCAAGGCATGATTCAAGACTTATTGGTTCTGTGTGTGAACACTGAGACTCACCAATACATTCATGTTCCTATAAATGATTGTTTTTAGTCAATGGATTTCATTCTAAAATAAATTAACTCAAATACTTACAGACTCTTGAGAGGTTTGATACCGTAAATGTAGTGCTGTTGGGTCCCAGTCTATAGCAATATGGTTTGCAGCAAAATTAAAATCAGTATCACAACATAAAATTGTACATCCTCGACAGAATCGATACCAAGGGCACCATGCACAAAGTGTTCCTTCTCTATTAACAGCTTTCAGAACAAAAGGAAATTCATAGCCAAGACTGTCATCACTAAAATAATGAAAAATAAACCATTAATAGTGCATATTATATTATATGGTTATTATAGTTTTATACCAGTCCATAGCATGGTTGGGTACTGTAGATTCCGATGGTGGCAAAGGTGATACTAGTCTAGCTACTTGTAGCCAAACAGCTTGATAAAGATCTTGATTTGTAGTAGATTCATTACATGGTAATATTATTGGTAAACCAAAAATACTAGGTTTACTTTTATGAGCAGATATAAAATACACATCTTGTCTGATCTAAAAACATTGTAGTATTATTAAATGATAGTTTAACTAATAATTATATAATTATTTACGGAATGGTTATCTTATACAAAACATACAGTTATTTAACATTTTATATTAAATATATCTAACCTAGCCATAAATAAAAGCGTGTCAAGTGGAATTGGTGTTTTCAATAACTTACATGTTACGATAATTATGTTAAATGGAAAATAATATTTACCATTCATTAATGTTATTCACAAAATACATGGGAAATTATCAATTTAAAGTTGAATCCCAAATAATACTAATTTAAATAAAATGTAAGTTTTTTTTTTTTAATTTAAAACAATATATTGTTATATTACATATATCACAACTTATTTGTTTTTACAAGATTTACTTCCATGACATTTAATGTTATACAACTTGTCAGCCTTCTGGCAGGGATAGTGTTTATTGTTCCAACCAGTCTTGTAATGGCAATGCTCCTACAATGAGGGCCCGTATACAGGGTTAGGCAGTATCTTGTACCCCAATACAGTTATAAGTAGTATCGAGTATTTTGTATTGCAATACATTTTTAATCAATGTAACGAGTATTTCATAAAAAATGTCTATTAAGAGTTACTCAATAGATACTTTGAAACATTAATAAGTTAACGACTAGTATTACACTCAGGATAGGTATATAATGGTTGTATAGCCACTCTACTATAAAGCCATAGAACATAATATTCAATGACAGAGCTATAGCTGGTATATACAAAATAAAGTAAATTAATATCCTTGATTGTTATTATTATACATTAGTACTAAAACACAACATACCAAAATGACCATAATCCAATACCTAGTACCTTTATAGTAATAAATAATACTATATAGTATTAGTATAATAGTAATATAAGTAGGTACAATACTCTACAGACAAGTATCTAATATTGCAATACTGATTTTTAAGTATTTTGCCCATCCCTGCATGTAGAATAACTAAATTCTGGACCACGAGATAACAACTAATTTCTGCGCATTTAAACTGATGATGGTTTACCTGAACCTCATTCTTTTAGTTACAGACATATATTTAATATATTAATATATTTTAATTACATAATCATAATTTATAAATCCCATATCCAATTAATCTTCTTATTACTATCAACATTTCCCATTTTATATGGTTATTTACGTGATTCATTATAAAATATCAATAATTGAGGGAATAACAGTAAATAACACGATATTCCAATATAACAAAACTTATTGTAACATATACCCATAGAATAAATACTAAATAATAATGAAAGTACTACACTGCTATCTACCTCATCACAGTATCTTTACAATTTATTTAACTTCTGAAAACCCTTATCTGTTTTCATCACAAGCCACTATTATAAGATTTATTAAGACATCAGATTCAATTGTGACCAACCTCTACATCCTATTGACTCAACTTAGGATTGAAGATATTCAAATCAGATACCGGTATTACAGTTTTAGAGCCGGTATACCATTCAAAATATATTTGAGGTATAGCGAAAGAACATTCAACCCTAGCTCGACTTGTACCTATTTTAATCATACCAAATTAAGTTTATTATTTAATTTATATTTTTCAAGATAAATTATTTTTTTTTAAACATACCTATCTCTTGTAAAAATTTATGCAAAACGAGAAAAAAATTCCATTTTTCTTAAATTGTTATTTATTTTGTAAATAGTTATTTTAGGATTTCAATGAAGTGTGAAATTAAGTTAAAAATAAAATATTAACAGTAATAATTATTAAACTAGTATAATTACCATTTTCCGATGCAATGCTACAACATAATTTGGAGTTTGATGGATTATATCACCACTATCAGTCAAACTAAAACTGCTAGCACTGCAATTCCCACTGTCTGCCATTGTGGTATGAATAGGTTCTTCTAAATTAATATCTGTGTCCATTTGAGATCCACCAATACTCTAAAAATAATAAATACTACATAAGTACTAAAATTTAAACATAAAATAAAATAAATTTAACAAACAAAATTACATCAGTATTATCAGTTGTTGATATGTCTTCATTCAAACTACTGGTACGATTGCCATTTGATTGCACTAAAGAAAATAATAAAATTAAAATATCCGTAGTAGTCAATGATTGAATTATTAAATAAAGGGTGGTAGTCACAATAAAAAAAAAAAACATTTTCATTATCGTCATACTATTTTTCTATACCTCAATGAAAACAAGGAATAAAAATGATGAAACTCATGAAAGTAATAGGTTTTTAGTTAAGCCAATTTTAAATATGCATGTACAATTTTAAATTATATAAAAAAAGTAGGCACTTAAATTTTTTTTTTTTAATTCAATTACTGGCGTAATCCTTAGTATTCATAATTTTAAAGTTGATGTTCTATTGCCTATGAACGCATAAATTAATATACTAGGAAAAAGCCAGTAAGTTTTTAATTAAATAATATACAGTATTTACAATTTGCATTAAAAATGTTACCTAAAGTATTTCCTGGTCTAACAGTTCGTTGTATAGTGGTAAATGTTTGGGCAGCTTCTCTTTGAGTACCAGATTTAATCGAACAAATTGATGAACGTTCCTCATCACCAGACACTTCTGAACCAGGACCAACCGATGTAGGTGGAGGTAGCTCGTATGCATACAATAAGCTTCCAGGTTTCACTTTTTGTTCATCAACAATAATATTCTAACAATACATATTAAATTTATATCGGAATGTTACACATAATTTATATGTTATATAAATTGTAATAACTAACTTTAATTTGTGCTCCGATTATTTCTGCAAGTTTTAAATTATTAGCAGAGATACCACTTAATGAAGAAAGTTTTGATTTAACAACAGAATGTTTGTCGTCAGCATTCATCCGTAGTCCATATTTAACAGGAACGGTTCCATCCAATTTTATCACTAATAATTGTATAACAATATAAATATTAATTTTCTAAATTAAATATGTTAAGTTACGATAGATTAGTTCTTTGTTTGACTTAATTTAGTTCTTAACTTAAAATACTTATTTTAAACTATTAGAAAATATGCATAACATGATGTAATTTTTTTTCTAATACCTTCAACAAATTGGTAAAATTTATTGATATTTCTTAAGTTAAAATAAATATATTTTATAAAAAAATGTATAAAATATAAACTTTTTTTGAACCAAATTAAACAATATAGGTAATAAAATAAATTACCAATAACTTGAAGACACACATATGATTCCATTGGTAAAGGCAATGATAAATAATTAAACGGATCAAATCGAACAGACTCATGGCCACATTTTTTACAAGTAACCTTTGATTTTAATTGACCGTGAAATAAATCAACCACAATTGATTTATTTCTCACAATATGATTTTCCCATGCCTATTAAAAATAAAGAACAATTGAATAATAAGCTTTATTTTTATTTTTCAGATATATTAAATAAAAAAAAAACCAAATAATACTAATAAGAGACAAACCTCTTCTGCAACCGTGACATCGGGTCTACCTTCACTATCTGTTAATTCAGAATAAGGCTTTCCATGTACTCGATTCAGATCTTCATGTAAACCATCTAATAAGAAGGCAAGTAGTTCTTGAGAATCATGTTGTTGAAAACCATTAAAACGTGGTGCATACTTTCCAATTGTCCACTTTAAATAAAAACATTAACCCATTAATATTGTATTTACAAAATAATAATAAAATTAATTTACTCTTAATTTAAGAGGTGCTATAGTTTTAGCGGTTCCTCTCCAAATTTCATGAATTAGATCACCATAGCGTTTTGCTATACATCCTTTCATTCCTAATGGGTTACTCCTAGAAAATTAACTGTAATGATAAATCAATTTAATTTAATTTAAGAAATAAAGAATACATACCGGTTTAGTTCATACAGATGCATATCATTGATGAAATATTGTGTAAGAAGTCTAGTATTGCTTACACACTGTAACGCAGCATTCATAAAACAAGTATTACCTAAATTGTTTAGACCTGTAGCTCCTTTTTCAGCAGGTACTATGAAAAATATTTTAAATTACATAAAATTAATTTAAACATTACTGTATTGTTATTTGGTGGATTATACTAATGGAAACTGATAATAACACATATTTAAAAAAAATATTGTATCATACAATGTGCGTTTCTGTTAACAATGTTTAAATGCATACCTGCCATCCCGAAGATGGCAAGTTTCTCTCGTTGTAATGGTGCATATGAACTTAAACAATGTAAACTTAAACGCTTGCATTCGAGTGAAATGGGAGTAATTACTTACATTGTTTACATTTATCACCAGAGTTAATAGAGAGAGAACCAATTTCTTCGGGCCATGTCAAATCTTTGTTTCTTATTTCTATAATTATTTGATCTTCATCACATACACCTAGTTCTTCTAAAGTTTGATCTTCATCTTCAATTAATACCATATTATTCTACATGGACAAAACATATAATATATATATATATATTAATATAAACCAGTCATTTCACTATTCAAATATACAAACCTCATCATGAAAATGCCATAGCCTCATATCTTCTGCTTTTAATTTCAGTCTAATACAAAGAAAATCATACACATGTTTAACAGTTGATAGCTTGCTGAAAGATGCAGTGTATGCAAGGTATCGTCGAGGCATAGAATTCACTAAATTTGATACGTAATTGTAACCAGTAGAACCTTTATTAAATAAAGTATTTAAAATTATTATTGATATAAATTATAATTAAGAGAAATGTTACTATGTTATAAATTACTTAATGCTGCTGCACCATAACCTCCCACTAATCCTGACCATGATCCCGTATTAGGCGTAGGTGCTCTAGCCACATTAGAATTAGGACCTGACCCATTGCTCAAGGTACCATTATGATGTTTTAATAGCCTTAAATTTAATGGGTAGAGTTCCAACTCAGTTTCTCCTGAACCTCGATTAGATTGAATTACCTACAAAATCAATAAATATATTAATAATAATATAGGTATAACAATTTTATTATTTTAAGTTATCTTTTGTAACATGATTTTTCTATTAAAAGTTATTTACCTGTCTGGGAAGTGCAGGTGAACCTCTATACCACTGTACAAGTGCTTTCCATAAAGAGTTTGGAACCAACTGAAAATCTCTACCACGTAGCAGCATATTTCGTTTTAGTTGACCTCCTTCGCCTGTCAATGATGTTACTTTTGTGGTTGGCACAGACACGAGACCTGAATTGTTTATTGGACCCGGTTTGCTAAGACTAACTTTTCTACTCATGATTGGGGATTGAGTTGGACTAAAATAAATTATAATAATCATTTAAAAAATAAACTAAAATTGTAAATACTAAATTGTTTTTACAAGATTAAATACTAACGATTCTTGCAATGACGAATAAGAAGTAATTGAACCAACTCTTCGATGGCCACCAGTACTAGGATCCAGAGTGGTTATTCCAGTCACAACCACCTAGAAAGAAATAAAAATCAATTGACAATATGAATTTTGATTACCTTACTTAATTTTAAAATATTAAGCATACCGACGATATATCAAGAGCAATACTGTTTTCAAGAGATGATTGTGATTTTTTCGATGTAAGTTTTAAGCTTGATGTTTTCGAAAAAGAACTAGTACTTTCAAAAGAACAATAACTAGACATTTCCCCACCATTCTAAAATCAATAATTTAATATTAGACACATGAATTAAGGATATGACAAATTTTCTTCATCAGCTTTACCTTATAAGTATTTGAAACATAATCATTCCAATTTCGCCACCAATCTATTGAAATTAAATACCATAGCTGACCAACAGCTAAGCCTCTGCGTTCTTCACGTTCTAACCAGCCTTTTACAATCTCTCCTTCCTCAACCCTTGATATAGGTCTCAAACCAAACACAATATGGCAAACCTATAACATTTTGCTATAAATATTAAGCTACTAATTTAGATAGAATGAATTTACTTGAAAAATTAAATTTAAAAAATCCATGGGTAATGAATTGTGAACAGTCCACATCAAATATTCTCCAATTGCCAGACCTTTGTCAGTAGAACGTTTGATTAAATCAGATACAATAATTTCTTTTACTGAAAATTAACAAAATAAAAGACATTTTAATAACATAAGCAAACAAATTAATTATGAATAATACCTGATTCATCAGTAGCTGCTTTATTCTGAGTTGCTATATTATCTTCACATATGAAAAGCATAACATCAACCATTTTAGAAATTTCATCTCTTGATAAATATCCGTCCTGATCATTATCAAATACTTTAAAACAAACTGATAGAAAAAAAAAAAAATGTTAAAAAAATTTAGACAGGCAAATAGTATTTAAATTAACAATATTTTTATTTTTAAAAATACAATTATAACATACATTTTTGTCGTTCAGTTAAAGGTCCTCTACAAGCAGCTGATATACCACATGCCATTTCTTTAAAATCTATATGACCATCCATGTTCTCATCAAAAGCAGCAAACAAACCGGAGCAAACATTCAATGGCATTGGAGGACTTATCAAAGGTATCAAAGTTTTTAAATCTAATTTGCCTGAAGAAGATTCACCTTTTACCGACCAGTAACATTTTTCTAATTCAATGATATCTGTTTCTTCCACTAAAAAAAATAAGTAATGCCTTATAAAGTCAGGTTAAATATATAATCGGATTAGGTATAATTAAACAAATCCTCCCTTGCCGTCAGTTCAATATAAAAAAAAAAAATGTTCTGCGTTTTACACAAAAGGAAGTAAGCAAAAATGATTATTTTTTCTTGATTCTAGAATTTGACATCCTTAAAAAGTAACAATCAACAAATTTATAATTACATATGTACATTTCATTAAAATTGTAGCAATATTTAAAAATAAAGAATTAATTAAAAATACTTGCTTGATGGAACTCATTATATTGAACATTAAATTTAAGGACATACATTTTTAGAGTATTTCTCATAATTTTAATGACAATGCAAGCCATGTTAACTAACAAAATTCTAATGCTGGCTTAAACTTTGTTTATAAAATATCTTTTGCTTAAAATATTTATGAGTTATGATTAAAAATGTGCTTATTATTAACTTCTTTCTGTTATTTTTAACTAAAATACATTAGACACTTACGATGAGTTACACCAGCAAGGGTTTGATAGAATGTTGGCATTTCTAATTCATTACTAAGAGATACTGAACATGGTTTTGACAGTAACCATCGACTCAATGATGTGGCATCAGGATGTCTTGTTAACCAGGATCTAAATTCATCATAATTGACACGTTCTTGCTGAAAGTTTTATCATTGCAAATTAAACAAATATTTTGACATGTGAAAAAAAATATAACTTACTTCTGAAAATAAGAATTGGACATGTTCTGGTACAAAAATACACTCAGACCCTTGAATAAGTCTTTGAAATTCATCTCGTAAAATAACATTTTCACTTTCGTTGGAATATAAATTAAATAAAACTGAAAAACGTATAAAATAGACATAAATAAACAAAACAAAATATTTTGATTTCTTACATTAATTACTTACATTTGTATTTTTCTTCATTGGTACCCAGAGTCAAAAGTACCAATCCACAAACTAGATCTTTGAAAATAATGCCTTTTATAGTACCACCACAAGCTGAATATATATACTATAAAATATTCCATTATAATAGGTACAGAATATCAATAACTGTGATATTAAAACATACTTCTGCAATTGATAGTGGAACCCCATCACCAAGTACTTCTCTAATAAATGAATGCTTAGTAATTGCTCCATTTACTGGTGACAGTCTTTTAAATGCTTCTCTCAGTCTCTTCAATTCTGAATCACTAACTGAAATACACGAACAAATTTTCAAATTAACATGATAATACTACAATAAAATATTGATAGTTAATTATAGTATGCCAGTACTTCTTTTAATTGCATCCTCATAAGTTATGCAGCTCGGTTTCGAATCTTTAGCTCCCATGTTGTTAGGTTTATTGCCCGAACTAGTAGTTGCGTGACACAAGCTGATCTCCTGGAGAGTGCATTTTGCGTCGATTTATTTTATTGTCCTTTCAAACAGCAGCTCAACAGTCACCACATTGTTCGAATGCGAAAATCGCAATTTTGCAATGAACAGAACTGATAACAAAAAACAAAACGACATAAATTATTATCCGCCATTACTCTTCTAGGTGATAAAAAAAAACCAACGAGTAGTTTATTTTATTATTTTATTTTTTTAATTCGACTAACTGATATTATGTGTTATTATTTGGAATCGGTTTACAATTAATACGAACGTATTATGACGTAGAAAATCGCGTAATTACATCGTCGTGTTCAGGAAAAAAAATCTGTTTTCCGAACAACGACTATAATTTGTTGACGTTATTGTTGTTGTTGTTGTTGTTATTGTTGTTGTCGTAATCGTGATGTAACAAACGAGGTTGGGACGAGTTCGCGGGCCCTCAGACGGACAGATCGAAAAATTAATAATGACTATTGACTAAATAAACGACGAGGGCGAAAAGCTCACTTATTGGTGTAGTACATACTACATGTTATGTTATTATAATAGATAACAACATTTCATGGCCAAATAATAATAAGAGAGACATGCTCGCGAGATAATAAACCCACGTCATGTGTTGCCGGCGGTGTGGAGCGGGAAATAAATATTCGTGGAGGAAACGATGAATCAATCGGTCCGCCGTTCGGTGAGGACGGTAATTGGTAATATTATAATAATCTCATGCGTTAAAACACTTAAAAACGATATTAGTAATTAGTATTATATAATCGTCATTCGTCAGTCCACTCTGTCCGGTCCATATTTTGTGGCTTGTGCGCAATAATACAAAATTGTTTTCATTTTTCATTTATTAGTTATTAGTACCTACTTACAAGTTACAACAACCGCGAGCCACTGCAGTTTTCGTATTATATTTTGCGATTAGATAGTTATTAATTATTATAGTTATTAGTTATTATATTACTTATATTACGTCTTCGAGCATAATATAAATATATAATAATATTACTGTGATTTATACCTTAATCTATGGGATACGAATTAATAAAGATTTATTGTCATTTCATTGTCGCAGAAATGTATTTACCTATCTATATAGGGTATCCTATATCTAATACAGAGCGTTTCAAAAAGAACCGATTTACCAGAGTAGCGGCTGGCATCCGCGGAACAAAAATGTCTTTATCACTCACACAGCCCCACAGAAAGAAGTCACATTGTGTGAGGTCTGGTGATCTTGAGGGACAGGAATTGAGATGCTTGTCCTATAAGTTACCTGTACGACCATCCGGCTATTTGTGTGATTTAAAAAGCTGCGTATACTTCACGGTGCCAATGTGGAGGAATTCGACCCTAGGATAGATAATGCCTAATTATTGTGCGTGTTGTCCACATTGAACATTTGTAGGAACGTAAGGAGATTCATGAAATATATATTTACTTTTTCTGTACCATTTTTCAATAAAGAGACACAGTCGTTCAAAATTCGTGCATCTTTTGGAACGCCCTGTATGTATATATTATAATATATCGATATATCATTCACGTAAATAGTAAATGCTACGAATGCCATTATGGGACATGCGCTTTATTCATTTTATTATTTCAACATTTCCCGCGAAACTTTAAATCCTGCAAATTGTAAGATGCCTTACATAAGCTATACTTTGTATTTATAAATAATATACTTATGGACGGTCCATATAAGAAGAAAATAAACCGCCGTGAAAATCGTAAGATACCAAGCACGATGTTACCTGTATAACTGTTAAACTGTATATTATAGCTTTAGGTTTCTTTATCAGCAAATGAATTGATCAAACCGTATACAAATGGAAAAATGTAGCTTTATAAAATGTTAACTAAATATTAAACAAAAAGTATACAATTCGTAAGAGTAAATGACTGGTGAGTGGTGAGATTTACATTTTACACTTTTACAATTTTGGTGATTACTAATTAGTGATTATAGTGATTACTATTTACTAGGTGCCAGGTGGGTAACTAAAATAAATAGTTAGGCTCATAGCTACAGATAAACAGTGATAATATATTTATATATGTATAGGTAGTGATGTGTTTTCGACGTCAATCAAAAGTAATATATATATATATATATATATATATATATATATAGAATGTAGATATATATTAGATAATAGTTCCGAGTAGGTACCTATAAAAAATGTATAAGTATTTGTTAACAAAAAATGTGTAATTAATAATAACAGTACGGTACACTCGTATCGTTATCAACAATACTAATAATTCATTTAAAAAGTGAAATCTAGTAAATAATTATGATTAGTAACATTTTCTCAGTTTGTGTTTCAATGCAAATTTTTACTTTCAATTATAATATAAATGGAATATGGATTGGGAGAACACATTTTTTCCTCTTTTCACTTACTACTATTGCAATTTAAAAATCAATTTTTTTCATTTTTGGATGAGCAAACCTACCTTAAATTACCTAGGCTAAACATATTTATTTATTTGTAGTCTAAAATCGTGTGGATTCGACGACGGCATATGTGAACATTTAAGAATGATGTAAAAGTGTTATTTCGTTTCATTTGGGCAAAACGAAATAAATTCTAGACTTTGTTTTTTTAGTGTTGTATATTATTATAATGTATTACATATTGTAATAAATAATAATTCTACATATTGTTACTGTTATCGTATCAACGGACAACCACCAACGGGTCGAGTGTTGATTGCCGTCATACTGTCTTAGAGACAATCTGACAATGACATATAGAGAAATGTAATAATTTCAACAATCTATAAAATTAATAATTGTGTTTTAATTGCTTTACGTTACATAATATTATTTATTATAATACAATGTCAATGTGTAGGATAATGCGTCTGAACTCGGAATGTCACCTACTGTTCCGAATTATAATATTATAGACTTAATAATAGTATTATTAGTATTATACTATTTGACAATAATTTGTAGACTGCAATATTACCACAATAATTTGTATAGCGTTGGTATACGGTATACCTATACAGTGATTTGCCTAAAAAATAACCCTGGAAAAAATAACCCCGAAAAAATATCCCTATAATAAAAATGATTTGTAAGTATAAAAATATTAAAGTATAAATGTGTAATACAATACAATTTGTCAATTTCAATTTCAATAATATAATAATAATTTAAAATAAATTGTCATTTTTTAATATTAATATTATTAGATCACCATAAATGTGGCATACAATACAATTTGTCAATTTCAATTTCAATAATATAATAATTTGGTAATAAAGTATAAATTTGTAATATAATCTCAATAATATTAATAGGTATATTTTATAATCGTTTTCTTGAATTAAAATTAATTTTTTTTTAAATGTATCCACATTAATTTGGTTAATATTTAAACGTTGGCATAAGGTTTTTAATCTTTTTTGAACGGTTTTCGATTTCGTACATTTTGTTTTGGACTCTCCAATGTTTTGCAGGGCAAGTTTTGCATGGTCTGCCGACAATTCATTTTTTATTTTAGTAATTAACATCCAAATCGATGGGTATTTTCCTCCAACTAAATGGCAAAATCGATTGTTCCATGATTCGCAAACATTATTAGTTCGGTGGTTATTTTCAAGTGTTGTTCGGTGAATATTCCAAGTTTCCGAAGGAAACATCGCTGGAAAAAGTCGAACGCTTAAATTTAGAGTGTTTTGTACATTTATTCGATGTATTGTTCCACTCACGTAGGTTTCGTCAAAATATTGAAATAACTCCTCGCAGCACCAAGAGGAATAATTGATTTTAAATAGTCATCACCTTTTTGTAACCTATTAGTGGCAAAAAAGCCAAGCCATCTAACATACCACAGAATTCATTAAAATCATAATCTTCTTGGTATTTCTTTTTTAATCCTAATTCTGCCAATTTCCTGTGAGTACTCTGGCATAGGTGATAGAAACATCCGTTTATTATTAAATATTCACCAAATACATTTTTTGCTGCATTTATTACGGCCTTTTCGAAGTCTATTTTTATATTTTGTGGATCTGGAAAAAGATTGTTCTTTTCGCAGACTGATAAAATAGCTTTGAACATTACTTCGTAAATAGAATGATTTTTTTTTCAAGTAAACAGTATAGAACAGTAAAAAATTCACTATATTTTTCAATTCGTATGATGTAGAGTTGCGAGAAATGTTTCGGGATTTATGGGGTTATTTTTTCGCGATGTTATTTTTTCGGGGTTATTTTTTCGCGGTACCACCTACAGTATAGGTACTAACGGAGTACAACCCTCCTCCCTCCCGTGAAATTTTTAGGAAGAATTAATTTATTATGAGATGTATATTTTTGGTCAACAATAATGGAAAACTAAAATATATTAAACTTCGCTAATATTAAAGATATAAATTCTAAAATAAATTCTAATATACATTTTAAACTTTTAAACGATTGTATAACAGTTTTACAGACAGAACTTATCATTTGGACTACTTTTTTAATCCGAAAATTAACAATTTTTTTTCTCTATCTATAGGTTTAGACTTTAGATCATATTATATTTATTATAAAAATAATGTAAAATCAAGTGCAACATTTAAAATAAAATTTAAAATTTAAATTTAAAAAAAACTTCAAAATGCTCCAAAAATCTTTAAATTCAAAAAATGACCTTAAAATTTAAAATTGTCAAAAAAATTAATGTAGATATAAAACGAGTATCGCGTAACTAAATTTGTAAAACAATGCAAAGTGCATCGTAATCCCAACCTCAATCATAACTATTGTAATATAAAATATCGCTAAATAAACTTTTTTTTAATTAAAAATAAAAACTATTTTTTTTTTTTATAAAGTTATTTTAAGTTTTTATAGATTATGAGATGTATTGGTGGGCAGTGACAGTGGCCAGGGAGGGGTTTTGGGTGTTTGAACCCCTCCCATTGACATTTTCCCTCCTAATAAATATATTGTTTATAGGGTTTGGGACTGCTTGCAAGTTATAA
>NC_042494.1:130960321-130965136 GCF_005508785.2 Acyrthosiphon pisum
AGCTTAAAAAAATTAATTAAATGTTTGGGAAGAGTGGAGGGCTGTTAAAGTTGTTGGTGGAGCTTGGCTACAGTTGGCCCTATATTCGCATATGTAAGATTTCATAAGTCTCTTTGTGACAAAACTGTGTTTAAACTATAATTGACATCTAGATTGTAGATTGTACGAATGTATGAATATCAGTACGTGTTCGTTTATCACGGTGTTCGCATATAACGTTATTCGTTATTACTTATTTATTAACCTAGTATTGTATGCCAGTATTTTTAAAAATTAAGTTGTTATTTATGTATTTATTTATCAGGTTTATATACCTACTTATTTTTTAGCTTTTATTACCAAAATTGCAATATGTTTTATGATTTTTCAAAAATAATATAAAAATGTTGCTACATAGTACATATATTTAAGCATATTTTGACTGCATATTTCGATAATTTTTAGTGCAACAAGTCAAGTTCTGAACCCTTAATTTATTTATATACGAAAACTGTAAAAACTTGGTTTTAACCTATATTTAAAACACCCCCCATTTCATAATCCTGGCTACGCCACTGTTGGTGGGACCAAGTGTCCACCAAGTTTTCACTTTTTTGATAAAAAAAATGAAATGTTCATAGATAGCATACCTACAGAAGTTTCAACTTTTCAAGTTAATGGTATCAATGACTGAATAAGCTAGAAATATTTAATTTTATAAATTACCTAAAATTATAAAATCAACGGTAGCATTTTATTTATTAAAAAAAATGTATTTGATAATTTAAAATTACATAACAATTAATTAAAATTAATGATCCAGTTTCTAACTATATGTATATCTACGTATAATTTATAAATATTTTTACATTCCTTGTCTATATGAAAGAAAACATGTCATAAAAATACTTTATAACTATAATAGGAAAGTGAGACAAAAAAGGAAAATATTTAGCCTTCCCTTTGACAAATTCATGCAGAGGACGCCCTTGAATAATATGATACCTACATCTAAATATGCCTATTATACCTGCTGCTCGCTTTATGAGGATTAAATATTAATATATAATAATTAAATTATATAATGTAAACCGTGTTTCCACTATACCGTGCGTGGTGTACGTTCACGTAGAGTTGAATGATATGTTTAACATGCAGGCACTATAGGTAACCTGTTGGCTGTTATCGAAATATTGTTACCTATAGGCATACTCATCGTGGGAGGTTCATGGGGCTTAAAACCCTTACAATCGGCCGTACTTACCTACATTGAGATAAGGGTTAAGTACCTACCTACATATTAAATAATAATATAATATACGGAACAACAGTAGCGTGGTGAACTAAAAATTTTCTAGAGGCAAATTACAAATATCCCACGTATTAATTCATAATAATGTATTAATATAATATAACTAATTATATTTCAGAACGTTATTAACTACCTATGAGTATATCATCATATTACATTTACTTGGGGACCCACCGGCTACCACCCACCCTTCTATTTAAGAAAAATCTTAGAAGCAATTTCCTCTGAAATTACCGTTCACCACGCCACTGCGGAACAAGACAGTTCAGTAGTGGAAACCCGAGTATAGAAATAACTAATACTAGGTACCTATTTCAATTTTTTTTATTTTGGAAAAATATCATATCCGATGCTTGTGCAATACTTCAAAAATCTAATCAAACGGAGTAGGAGAAAAAACCTGAATATATATTACATTATAATAATGGTGCGAACCTGTTATATTATAGACGCGTATATCATTCCTGGTATAACATTATGTCACAGGAATGCATTAAATCCTTAAAGTGATTAGAAAATTTGGAAACATTAAAAATTCGCATAATGTAACTAATTTAAATATTCTTTAAGTAATAAAATGGGAAATAGTCGTTAAAATAATTAAATTTTAAAAACACTATGCGTATTATTTCTAGTCGTGTAGTTATGTGTGAATGTTGACATTGGTCACTGTTTTGTACCATTTTACCTATTTATAATATATGCGTATTGCGTATAATATATATACATATACACCTAGTGGGATTGTAGTGATAGAGTTTCTATATAATTACCCCACCATAAAATAATGAGCGAGGTTTAGCATGTATTACTATGTAAATGGTTTTTAAATTAATATTTACATTACCGCTACGTATAAAATGCTGATAGTTCATTTGGGTTGAAGTCCATTTTTCCCGCATCTACAGTTAAATAAAAGATATTTAAATAGGTACTTCAATGCTTGTATATGTAATTAGGTACCTAAGTTGTTTTAATTTTAAATTAATTCAATGGTGATTCTGAACAGTCTAAACTCGTTTTAAACTTGTGATTTTAGAAAAAAAATACCGAATTGTGTTGTGTACCTATAATATTATTCCTATATAATAGTATAATAGTTCTAGTATTAATAGAATAATAGCTATATAAATTATAAATTAAAAATTAATAGTCAAACATTTATAGATTTATTTTGGACAATTATGTTCAACAAACATTTTGCAATGGCTCAATTATAAAGACCAAAAATCTTTCGAGGGGACTTTTCAAAAATTAACAATTATAGATAGGTAGGTACTTAGATATATCGTTTTATCTTGTATCTACAAATTTTGAAGGATATTCAACTAAATGTGCATATATCAAACATTATTTTCTAGTTCGTTACCCAATTTAAGGATCACTAAACCTTGATCCTACATTATAATATAGCGTTGGTACCTACCTAATATATATGGTTCTAATAATCTCATACATTACTATAATATATATTGCGAGTTAGGCATATACACTATATTTGTTTACACTATTCAGTATTCAAAGTAACTTTTTAATTATAATATGCCTTGCTACTTTATAATCAATGTCATTACTCATTAGGTTACAACTGTTGCAAATGGATTACATTTTTTTTTATCGGTTCTGGTTAATCTTTTCCCTTTTAAGGTCGTTATGAATATTAATTTTTATAATTCAAAAATACAAACCACGAAAGAATGCTCGGAGTTTTGGAAAAGAACAAAAATATAAAAACATGTGACTTGTAAAACATAATTTTTTATTAGTTAAGCATACCTATACGTATTTTAACATTTTCATTTTTATTAATGCACATAAATATGTCATGTCATAGTGCGTTTGAGACGTTGAGTGATGCCTGTGTCCTCGTGAACCAATATATCATATAGGATATAGGTATATTGAAGTGTTTGTACTTTATTAACTATTTAGACATGGATAATATTGGATAATATTAATTAATTGTATATAATAATTAATATTATCATTGATTATAAATACTAGTATTTACTATCAATGATATTATATTATACCTATTACCTATCAAATGTTTAAGCCAACGAATGAAAATTAAACCGAATAATTTATTATTGTAATATTCGATAATGTAGGCACCTAAAAAACTGAAATTCTGAATAGAATATACAGTATGTCCCAGAAGTCTCGTATCACCCTTAGTATCTCCGTGGAAAATCAATATATTTAAATGCAGTTTTTTTACAGTAATAAGTATATGGATATTCTGATTGAATAGCATAATATTCGTTTTTTTTTTCAAAAATTCAAAAATTATCAAAACATTTTTTTAGGCAAATAAGTTTTTTAAATTTCCAAGATTGCCATTTTGTTGATTGTATTTTTGAAAACAATTAAAAAAACAAAAATTCAAATTTAATGAAAATCGCCCAAGTTAGAGCTAATTATTATTATGAATTTCTAAGAATAATAGTTTTGTTACTACTTACTACCTATATTATATTGTTAATAATAGTCTATGCATCCGGATACGACATTAGCAAAATACGATTCGTATGCTTAGGTTCACTTCATAATAATTAAAATACTTAAAAATAGGTAACCAGCTTCAGTATTCACTGTTCAGTTAACGATAAAACACTGCTATTGTTATTTTATTATTTCTATTAAAATCAAAACTTTAATTAGGTATGTATTAGTTTTGCCAGATTTAAATAGATGTTTTATTATTAAAATGAAAAAACATTTTTTTTTTTTTTTGGAATATTATTATAAATTATTACATACAAAATATCAGTTATTAAAAATGTAAGGTTTTAATCTCATAACTGAAAGCTTTCACTAATAATTAGATAAGATTGTCATAAAAAATATCAGCGTTCCAATTTTGCTAATGCCGTATGCATAGGTAACAAAACTATTATTCTTAGAAATTCAAAATAATAATTAGTTCTAACTTGGGCGATTTTCATAAAATTTTAATATTTTTTTTTGAGCTGTTTTAAAAAATACGATCAATGGATAAACAAAATGGCTATCTTGGAAATTTAAAAAACTTATTTGCCAAAAAAAAATTATTGAAAATCAGAATTTACATACTTATTACTGTAAAAAAAACCTGCATCTAAATATATTGATTTTCCACGGAGATACTAAGGGTGATACGGGACTTCTGGGACATACTAACTGTAGGTAAGTTAATAGATATTATAGATAATAATTATTAGTTATAACTTTTAACAGTATAATCCATTTGCCGGTTATCGTTTGCGCATCGTCTGTTTACACTTTACCGGCGCCAAATTATCGTACATCATTTGTGCATGTAAATAATATTATAAGTACTGAAGACTGTACAATAGAAGGGTAAAAAATAAACCAAAGTCTGGTTGAAAATGTAGTATAATAATTGTCATAATTCATATGTATCAATATATAATATATACACAATTAAAATTACATTTGTTTAACGCAATTAAATTGTAGTCATAATTATAAAAATGTAAATTATTAAATAATAGAATACATATTTTGTATGTTCACTGTTC
>NC_042494.1:130965236-130965617 GCF_005508785.2 Acyrthosiphon pisum
GTGGTCTACATCAAAGGAAAGCCGCATGTGTGTGACGTATTTTCGGCAGAGCCGCGCGGTATCAGTGTGAATTGATCGCGGGTGAATTTATGGTGAATATAATTGGTCGCTAGGATAATTGATCGTCAAACGAACAATTTTAGTTTTTTAATTATTTTATTATACTCATTACATAGTTAATATTTAATATATATTATATACACATCCGAGTTTTATGTTACATACAGTAAGCCCAATTTACAATGGGATTAACAGATATAATAATCTTAAATACTATTATATGATGTACACACGAGATGATTGAACTAGCGTGGCCATAACTTAGATAAGCTTATACGATCGTTATCGATTTATCGTCATCTATATTTGCGATGGTCGTAC
>NC_042494.1:130965667-130966763 GCF_005508785.2 Acyrthosiphon pisum
ATTTTCAAGCTTTTTTATCCAACAAATAAAATTTTATTGATATTTTTAGAAAAAAAACTAAAAAAAAATGGAAAATGAAAATGTCCGTAAAGAGCTCAAAATAAATCAAAATATTTTCAAAATTTTACCGTGTATAGAAAATGCAAATATAAACAACCTGTGAAAATTTCATATATCTACGGTCATTTGTTTTAGAGTTACACCAAAAACCAAAATCGATTTTGTTAAAAATCGATTTTGCGTAAAAATTCCCGTTTTTCCTTAATTTTTCTTTTGTTTTTCACGTCGCTTTTGAAAACTACTGGGAAATTTTTACTTTTGACCCCCCAAAGTACCAACTAGATTCACTTTCCAATCATAAAAGTTACTGTTGAAGAAAATCGAAGCAGTTTTACTGTCCTAAAAGGTGATGACAGACACAAAAAAAAATAAAAAAATAAATAAAAAAATAAAAAAAAAAATAAAAAAAAAAACACACATCATTGTAAAATCAATACATTCATCGTTCCACTCAGATTCTAAAAAAAACACACATCATTGTAAAATCAATACATTCATCGTTCAACTCAGAATCTAAAATGCATTTATAGCTAAAAATGCAAAAAATGCAAAAAAATGCAAAATAAAATTAGAATATTCTGCATCAAGGGAGCATGAAACAAATTTTTAGCTAGGATAGCATTGTACAGAATAAAAGGAAAAAAATGCAAAAGTCACAACATCCTAACTCTTATAATTATAGTAATATTGATACTTTAGTAAACGTATACAAAAATTATGAAAATGTATGGATAATAAATAATTTAAAATTTACCTATGCCTGAAAATTCACAAAACGAATAATTAAACAAAAGTTATTACGTTATACAAATTAATATACCCACTCCAAAAAAATATTGATATTTAAAAAAAATTTAGAAAATAAACTACTTGTTTTTATTTTTTACTATCAACATTTTTCTAAAAATTAGGTTTATAAATTGGCTGTTTTGAATTTTTCCAAAAAAAATAATACATTTTAAAATGTAAAATGTTTAGCATAAACATATTAATATATTATCACATTATTTATAATAAATTGTTTGATGGTATCTTT
>NC_042494.1:130966813-130968416 GCF_005508785.2 Acyrthosiphon pisum
TAGGTCAATTTTTTTTAATACCATAGATAAGTATACCTATAATAGATATGTCTAATACCTAGACTGACAAACCGTCTCCGCTCAGATTCGTTTTTCTTATACAGTGATTTTATATCATTGAATTCAAATTTAATACTATTCATTATATAGTGACCCACTTGTAACCTACTGTACAGCAGAGCGACATTCACTTACCCACCTTTTTTTTTTTTGTTATTACTATTAAATATTGAATAAAATATATTTATTAATATAGCCATAGAATCTGACAGACCGTCTTCGCTCAGAATCGTTTTTTGTGATTTGTATGATATTAGTACAATGATTTCATCATTGGATTAAAATTTAACACATCCATTACGGTGAGTGGTGACTCCCCCCTAGACATCAACTGTACAGCAGAGCAGTACTCACTTGTTCACTTTTTTTTCAATTGCTTCTATCATCTTCAATGGCCGTATTGATCAATACACCACGGGTTCTCCTAAAAAATGCAATCTTCGTCATTCTTTCCCCATCTATTGGGTACGATGATGAATGTGGTAAGACCGTCTTTTGTTCATCGTCTTAAGACAACGAATAAAACCTGGGATTGTATAACATAAAAAAACAAGTAACTTCAAGAACTTTCCATATAACTTTGACATTTTAAAATTAATTATAAAGTTAAACAATTTGAGTTAAAAATATTACAATAACGCGGTACTTGAGCTTTTTGTCACAATTTGCTTTAACGTGCACGCACAGCATTGATATTATTTATACATAAATAATATGTATAGTAGGTGTAGGTATAGTATTTTCAATTTCTTATATGTAGGTATGCTTCACGGACTAAGATATCTTATATTTTAGTCCGTGGTATGCTTATAAATGTATAATAACTGTGAGAAATATTGAATACGACATAATATTATACATCATCTTTCCCCATTCATCATCTTACCCATTCAACATTTCCCTACATATAGCTGGAACTTGGAATCGACGTTGGAAATATATATTGGACAAAACAATATTACATTATTTACATTATTTTTAATTTGTAATGTTCCATTACACAGGATGCGTAACAGGAAGACCTGACAAGTCACAAGTGAAAAACTAGAAATTGATGGTAATTATTATAAGTTTCCAAACTTGGGTGTAACATTTGTCCTAAAATCTATAATTTGTGAAAAATGCCCCACATTATATAAAAAGTACAAAAAGTACCCTAAAAGATGAAAAAATTACCTAAAAATGTTGAAAAATGACGTTAAAAAACAAAAAAAAGGTGGGTAAGTGGATATCGCTCTGCTGTACAGTAGGTTAGAAGTGGGTCACTGTATAATGGACAGTATTAAATTTGAATTCAATGATATAATATCACTGTATAAGAAAAACGATTCTGAGCGGAGACGGTATATCAGTCTATGTATTAGACATATAATATATACTTATCTATGGTATTAAAAAAAAATTGACCTATAATAGGTACCTATAATAAATTCCAAATTAATCATATCATAATATCTATTAGTACTTATAAGTTATAACGCGTTATACATCAACAAAAAACCGTGGTAAAATCATAGATATATATAGTATACTTTAGAGTTTC
>NC_042494.1:130969752-130990324 GCF_005508785.2 Acyrthosiphon pisum
AAAAAAACACACATCATTGTAAAATCAATACATTCATCGTTCCACTCAGATTCTAAAAAAAACACACATCATTGTAAAATCAATACATTCATCGTTCAACTCAGAATCTAAAATGCATTTATAGCTAAAAATGCAAAAAATGCAAAAAAATGCAAAATAAAATTAGAATATTCTGCATCAAGGGAGCATGAAACAAATTTTTAGCTAGGATAGCATTGTACAGAATAAAAGGAAAAAAATGCAAAAGTCACAACATCCTAACTCTTATAATTATAGTAATATTGATACTTTAGTAAACGTATACAAAAATTATGAAAATGTATGGATAATAAATAATTTAAAATTTACCTATGCCTGAAAATTCACAAAACGAATAATTAAACAAAAGTTATTACGTTATACAAATTAATATACCCACTCCAAAAAAATATTGATATTTAAAAAAAATTTAGAAAATAAACTACTTGTTTTTATTTTTTACTATCAACATTTTTCTAAAAATTAGGTTTATAAATTGGCTGTTTTGAATTTTTCCAAAAAAAATAATACATTTTAAAATGTAAAATGTTTAGCATAAACATATTAATATATTATCACATTATTTATAATAAATTGTTTGATGGTATCTTTATCATTATATATTTAAATATTATATTAATTCGCGGTAATATCAGCACAGAATAGATTAAAATATATTATAATAATTAGTAATTACTATTATAATTGCAGAATTTCCGTAGACTTATTACACTATACAGTCACAGAACAGACTAATATAGTATGCATAGTAAAATACTGAAATCTATAATAGTCAATATGGGAATTTTATCATTGTAATGCCCATGGTCATGCTGTAATCTCGGTACGCCACTCAGGCGCCCACTCTACGGAAATCTCATGGAAACATCCATTTTACTTTTTTAAATTACGATAACATTAACAACAAATTATATTAAATACGTTTGAATCTGTAAAAAAAAGATGTACGGCATCCGCAGGTTAGGTATCAAATAATAGATACAACTGTCTAGTGCATGTACAATATATATTATTATACCATATTAATAATAGGTTCATAAGTGATGTCGTGTAGAAAAAAATGAATATTATGTTAAAGGCATTCCAACAATAATAATATATACGGAGCCAACCGTCTACCGGCCTAACCTATACTGCCAGCAGACAATGTCAAACGCGGCGTAGCGTTTTCGATATTATTCTTATCTGTCGTAAAGTCCACTCGTTCCTTATCAAAAACGAAATATATGTGTAAAACTGTAAACTCTGAAGTGACTGAACTACTGAAGTGTGATTTGTTAAAAAAATGATGTTCGTGTGTATGTAGTGTGCGCTGAAATAATTAAATTATATTTGATTGAATTATTATCGTTAATACAACCACGACTACTGAATTGGTCAGTAAAACGGTACCAAGACGACTTCAAAATGAACCCAAGCGAAAACGAAGAAGATACCAAATATTGTTTCAACTGGTAAGCTCCATTACTATAATTATAACTGTCTAATAGACTGTTTTGAATTCCAGTTTTATAGTCTGTGTGTAAATGCATCAACACCGAAATTCCACTACAAACATCAATTGGTTTTGTTTTAATTTAGTCTCAACATAGTATGTTTACTACGCTTTACAATTTTGAATGTCTGCAATGTTAAAATTATCTGTCGGCATCATGATTCTTTTATGCACTATCGTTCTGTTAACATATATATATACACCATACTTCCGTCCACTTCCAATCATATTGAAACTAAACAAAAATGTTTACAAATTATTAATTATTGTGACCACAAATGTTGCGGACTACACTGCATATTTATTTAAAATTGTAATTCTTAGTACCTGAGTAATGCAGATAGTTAAAAACGATTATTATTTGTTTCTTTTAATGTATGATGTTGGTACCTATATCATTATGACTTTTAATCCAAAATGCAAATATTTAAGTTAAATATAAGTATTTTATACAAAGTCATTGATGTTTCAAGAGCTCATATTAATCCAACAATAATCCAATTGAATATTATCATTGAAAACCGATTGTATCTTGAGCTTTTAATTGGTTTTGTGGGCAATTTTTTTTATGAAGGTACCTATTGACGTAGCATACCTGATTAAATATTATGGGTGGGGAATTAGAATTAAATTTGTAAAATGCACTAATATAAAATGTCTAAGAACTTTGTAAGAATATAAATTAAATGGATTATTATATCAAATTTCTAAAGTACAATAATAAAATAATTTTAGCTATTGTTACTAGCCACTATTACATTTTACTGTTCGGATCTTAGTACTGAAACAGTTCATCATATTTGGTAATGGGCTGAGTATTAGTTTTGCAGTAAACGACTGATGATAATTTATATAAAAAAAGAAAAAACTAATTTATATTTAAATATAATTCATAAATAGGTAATTTAAATTTTAAGCAATAAAATGTTATCTTTGTAGAGTGAAAAACATTCATTGATCAAAAGCAATGCTTCAGGCAAATTAAATTTATTATATATGCCTAATACAGAGGTATCAGACTTCTTCATCACACGGCTCCTTTGCGTTTTCACAATATTTTGACAACTCACAATTTATTGGTGATGGTCAACGAATACAATACGGACAATAATTATAATGACTTTATAGAAATATAACTTTAAATTTCCATATTCGCTATAATGATTAAAAATAATACTTATATTTCTATATTATATTAATTTTGAATTCCAGTTCTTTGACGAGGCTTCCTTTGCTAACTACCACGACCCACTGTTTGAATACCTTTAGCCGAGTACATTCTTCGCCTCTACAAATTTTACAACAATGTATTACAATTTTATTATTAAAACAAGTGTAGAAGAATTAAAAAAAAACTTAATGTAAGGAAGTCAACTTAAAAATCTATAGTATTAAAAACAATTTGTGATACGTTCAGTTAGTAATTATAATCTGTTTTACTTACCATTGATTTTATACTGTACATACTCCAAAATATGTATAAAATCAGTGGCGCCGATGTTTTTAAAATGTGGTCGGGCAATTTTAAAACTTCCCGGCCTCAATATCTTAATTATTTAATACAGAGGTACCCTAATATACATTTATTCATAATCACGGTTTAAATATACTCATGCTCATATTAAAGTTATGAAGTAAATAAAATATGGCCGGCCGGCCACATTTTTCAAAAAAGAGGTCGGGCCATGGCCCGACATATCCATGGACTTCGGCGCCACTGTATAAAATGATTAAACATTTTTAAGTTTTAATAACAAATAAAAGTTACCGAATGTAAGTACTATTCTCTCATGCACTAAAGATTGCAAGTACTCAAGTACTGAAAATAAGTGTTTTAGATGATCCATTCTATATCAATGTTATAACTGTGGTGTTGTACGATTGTGCACTTACACCTAATATTTACTCAGATTATACATGTTTTTTCTTTCCAATTCCTCTTAAGATTATACTGTATTAAATTTGGAATCATTGAATTTACATAGTTGTTTGATAGGAACCTTAACAAATTAAATAATTCCTATATATTTTGTTCAATAATAAAAGGATAATTGGATTTATATTGTTAGATGGAACAATAAACAGATATTGTTGTTTGATTATGACGCAAACTGTTTTTATCCAAAAATAAAACAACTACTTATTCAGTATTCTTATTATAATAAATAAATTTAGATAAGTAAATAGCAAAAATTAAATTATTTATTCATCAGTGGTTTTGTTGCAAACAGTATTTGTCATTCTGAAAAAAATTGATTAGTTTTTTACAGTTAATTGATATTTCTGTATACACTAATTATCTTATTATGATTTATTAGACACAGTGTCTATACTTATTTTTTAAGCAATGTTATTTTGAACCATTTGTTGAATAAAATTACTCCTTTACTGTAGTTTTTTCGTGTAATGGATTTTAAAACATTCTTGTAATTAATTTATTTTTTCCCCACCCACCAATCCCTATTCTCATCAATAATCTGTAATCTGTAAACATCTATATCTGTGCTAAAAATCAAGATTTTCCTTGTATGCCATATCACATCAAACAAAATTGTTCCAAAGAAAATATAACTGTCAAAATATACCAATGTTTTATTCGGCAAACTGTATGGAGGTAGATATTTTTGGTGCACTCTTTGGAGATCAATTAGGAAATCATATATTTTATGGTCATGTTGACCTAGTGCTACTGGTGACAGCCCATTGTATATTTAATTTCTTAATTTTATATAATATTAATTGTCATTTATATGTTATTAATTGTGCTCACTTATTAATAAAAAGTGTTCTCTATATATTTTATGAAACCGAATGAATTTGGAAAAAAACATTTTATATGAAGTGCCTACAATAAAAGTAACTTTTTAAAATTTTGTTTCTATCATAATATATTGTTAACTATTATAATAGGTTTGGTATAATTTTAACAATAAATAAATTTATAAAATATACATAATATGTATATGTTATGTGAAATGACCTATTATCAAATTTAGAAGTTTGATAAAATTTTGAATTTTAAAATTTGATAAGAAGCCAATTCACTCTAATTTTTAAGCCAACAGAGTTAAACACGATATGCTGAGTGTAAAATTTGCTATGTTACGCACTTGTAAGACGGAGATCATACATGTGGGTGCGTCATAGTTGTAAATGTGTTTATAAAATATTAAATTTTACAACTTTGTCTATGTTATTGACTACCTACTAATGTTAACAAATTATAATATTGGCTAGGCATTTATGTTATTGCCTAATTTACATAATTTACGATAATACATACACATATATATTCATATATATTTATATATACATATATTCAACTATATTACATCATCAATCTGATTAGTGGGGTGTATAAAAAAAAATTGATGTTCCTCATAATATTGCTTACTTACTGATAAAATATCCTATTTTTTTTCTATCAATACCTACGCACCCATATTTAAGGTGTTGTCTGAGCAACAGTTGGACCCTATATTACACACCACTAAATATGATGTTCGTTAGTATCACACTCCTAGTTACTAAATTGTTAAATATTTTATAATATTGTTTTAGCCGAAGAAATATTCCACTCATTAACCATGTAATGCACACTGCATACTGTCACCGTAACCTGAAGCTTTGCATGAAGTGTGACGAACCGTTCCTAACTTCAGATTATGAAGAACATCAAAAAACCATGCACTCTGTTATTTTATGCGATGCCTGTTCTGAAAAACTAGAAGCAATGGACTTAGAATCACATAAAGTATGTACTTTTTATGTTTTAAAGTTCTATTATTAATATATGCTACATTATTTAGTTAAACGATTGTCGTCACCGTATGCAAACATGTAACTATTGTCAGATTGATGTAGAAGCTTGCTTGTTACCAGCACACACAGATATATGCAGTAGTCGTACAGAACGCTGTAACAGTTGTGGACAATTTATCATGCTTAAGTTTTTGGCTGTGCATCAGGAAACTCATGAACGTAAAGAATTACTTAACGGTAAAAGGAAACATTGTGTGGTATTGGATTTTTGAATTTTATATTAATTATAAATTTGACAGTAGTTGCTAAACCAGTAATAGACGACAGTCCAAGCAGTCTGGCAGCATATCCGCCATTAATAAAAAAAGTGCCAAACATTGCAGTAACTGCAAGACCAACAACAAGAACTACTAGCATGCCCACGTTGAGACTAAACGAATCAACCATGACCAATCATAGGGTAACGCCACCAGTCAAACGCAACAATGATCAACCTCAAATTAATACTCATAGCAGTAATGACAACACGCATAAAGATCCAAAAAAGAATATGCCAATAGTAGACACGCCAAGCGGTAAAATTCGTTTGATATTTTTGTTTTTATTTTTAAAAAAAATTAGTGAATAAAGTATTAAACCTATTGGTAAATATTTTTTTTCAAGTATTTCATTATCAAAACAGATAACGACTGTTTCTTCTAGCATATCATTTATATTTTCAAAGAATTCTTATTATTAATTTTATTTATTGGGTACAATTTAAACAAGTTTGATAATGCTAATTTCAATATTTTCTTTATTTCAGTTTCTTATTATGTAGTGAAATGGTTTGTTCGTGAATAAAATGTTTACATTTTAATATTTAATCCAATGCACTAGTTTAGTTTACATAAAGATGCTATATTTTTAATTGTTGAATTATTAGATTTCAAACCGTTTATTTTTACTAGATCTAGATGATGATGATGATGATGAATTTCCTATACTTGGTGCTTATTCAATTCCCAATAACCATTCTGCAAATATCAATAACCATTTAACAAATGAATACAACAATTTTTCCGATACACTTGAAAGTGTAAAACTACCATGCGAGTTTTGCTTAGAAATGATTGACTCTGAAAATCTTGTTTTGCATGAAGTAAGTTGCATTATATGTGATAACGTTGCTTGTCTGGTAAATGCAATTATTTATTGATTAATATTTTGTAGACTGGATGCCGTCCAGATTTAGCAACATTTCATAATGTTTTGCAAACAAATAATAAAAATACCAACAGCGAGAATGATATTTTTCCAATACCACCTCATGATTTAGACACCTCCAGCAGCAGTGGAGACAGTGAGCTCAATTTAAATACATTGAGTTTAAGTTCTGAAGATGAAGATGATAGTGAAAAAATCAATGTTGAGAAATTGCCTTGCGAATTCTGTGAAAAATTAGTATCCATTAAGAAGTTTTTAAACCATCAGGTAATGAGAGATTAGAGTAATTAAATATTTTTTTTATTACCTATATAACATATTTAATCCAATAAGCTAATTTGCTCAATGAACTCAATTTCAAATTTCTATATTAATACAATGGGTTTTCTAGTGGAGATGTGAAAAATTACATTTGGATTTACCTGTGATAAATAATTTTGATAAAGATGTGTATCCACAACCTATTATTAATACAAATACAAAGTTCCCAAAATCGGTAAACTTACTAGAAACTCAGCGTAATCTATTCAAAACAACATCTGGTAATGTATTATTACACCTCATTGATATCATCTGATGTGGTATAATCTCAGTAACCCTAATCATATAAGATTTATTTATAGATTAATAATTATTTATTAGAGTTTGAATAGTTCATTAAAAAACCCTACCTTAAAGTCTTAAAGATGACCATTAGCGGTTTTCTTTTCTGGTATACTTCCATTTTTGCTTCTATTTAAATGCCAGTTCACAGTCAGATTATAGAGATTACGCTTTATCAGTCATGTACAATTTTATCATGTATAGATGATTTTTTGCATGTCTAGTATTTGAGTTCTTAATTTTAACTCTATTTCAGCTCCAGCTAATCTATCTGGAAGAACTTTAACATTGAGGAACTCTGAAGCTAATGCTCAATCTCCAGCATCATCAACACATGACCCACAAACGAGACAGATACTGCCACGGGTCAAACTAAATAGACAAAATCCAAGTCGACCAAACATACCTATGGATAATCGTTATGTGAATAACTCTGCTCGGAACAACTATGTACAGTTTATATCCAAGTAAGTTGTTATAATCTAATTTAAAAATAATTGTTTCTAGAACTTTATAACTATATTATTATAAATTAATTAAAAAAATAATCTTAATTGGCTTTATTTGAGTATGAGCTTATTTGTAGTAATGTTCTTCCCATTAGCTATGATATAATTATTATTATTTAATTAAAGAAATAACTAATTTTGTTTGAAAAATACTCTTGTGCATTAATCACAATTAAAGATTATAATATATTACATATCTTTAATTGTAATGGTAAAAAATGTTGAAGAGAACTTAACATTCGAACAAATCAATTGATAATCTTCAATATTTGTGTTAATGCTGAAGTAACATAACATTTAACATGTTAAGAGATATTTATCTAATAATTTAAATTTATTTACTTATTCAATTTTTTTTTCAAAAGTTCTAGATTAAATCATTCAGAGCTGGCTTCCACAATTAACAATTCTCCTGCATACCTAAACCCATCTAGTGGTGCTATACCGAAACAAAAAAATATGAAGCCAAGCAATAACAGAAGAGTTATAAATGACTGTGAGTAAATTAACATTTCAATCAGTGGTATGGGCACATTTCAATTGTGATATGGGGCACATGGGGCACGTGCCCTACATAAAATATTGAAATAAATAAATAAATTTAAGAATTTATATTATATTAAAATTTAATGTATTATTTCCATAGTTCTATCAAAATATTTAGTTTGTAAATTTGACATTATTATCGAAATACAAAAATTCTGGTGTTCCTACTTACAACACGTACATAGTATGTGAGCACCAGGTGGCGGGCACATAATTGTACCACGATTAACAGCAGTAGATTTCCCCTACTTATCAACAGAAATTAATATGGCGGTTTCGGGCATAACCAAAGGGCCCAGATTCTATTTTATTATGATTTACTGGATTCTTAGTCTTATCATCTTCATTGTCATAATTTTCTTTTTATTAAATATTTTTAGTATACCACATAAGTGTGTATTAAAAGTTTTTTTGTACATAATAGTATAATACAAGACATGAGTTAAATTCAAAACCAACAGAAATTAGAGGGGGTAAGTTGTGATATTAGAGAAGGGGAAAACGTGTGCCCCACGAGCCGCCACTGATTTCAATTAATCATGAATACATGGAACGAATGAATATAATATAGTATACTATATTCTATATTGTCTTGTGTTCACAGTATCAAAGAAGAAACGTAGAGATTCTGATTCATCAAGTGACTGAATTACATTCAGTATCTTTTATTTTAATAACTTATTATTTTTAAGAAGACTACAACTAGTGAAATTTATGTAACCTTAAGTTTAAAAAAGTTTTTTCTCAAATTGTTTTTCATCTTAATATTTTGCTTTTTTTTTATAATAATAATAATAAATTTAATTATTTGCATTTATTATATTTTAAATTAAGATATTATCTTCTCATATCCACGAGATAACGATTTTTTTTTGCTATGTTACAAAATATCATATTTGTATTATTATTATTATTTATTATTTATATGACAAATGTGATAATTATTAAATAAGAAATTGGAAAATACATAGAGATCGGACAAACTACAAAATATACCAGAATGCTTCCATGAGGATTGGCCAAAAGGCCACCAGGGAAGAAAAATAAAAAATATGAATTGTATGATTTTGTTCCACAGTAACCGAACAATTTGTTTGATTAATAACTGAAATATATTACTGACACTCCGTGCAATTGTAACTCTTCGTCCCTTTACACTGTAAATTTGATAAATAATAATAAGAAACCTATGGATAATACTACAAAATACAATGTAATGTGAAATCGCAAAATATCACACCTGGTGCCAACGACTTCGGTAAAATTTAAGTCTATGATTTATCTATATCGTGTTGTAAATGTTTCATATAATTAATAATAAATATATTATATTCCAACATTACTAATTGATTGTTGTAATTTTTAATATGTATAGATCAACTACAAACTCTTGAATTTGATGATTGGAGCATTCTACTAAAAATAGTTCTTAAGGCAAAACTTAAAAATAATCAATAAAAATCAATACATCCATCGCTCTGCTAAAAATCTAAAATATAACTTTTTTAGATTTTTAAATGTGAACTATATGACTGATCTGATCTTTTTATATCGAGTACCTACACATATTGTAAATGTTTATGTACCACTTGAACATATTATATTGACCTAATATCTTTTTTTTTGCTTATCAAAAAATGTAGGAGACTTTATTAGAATCAACTTAATTATGAACATTTAGGAATTTAATATTAATGAGAGAACAAATTTTATTAATATGATGTACAATTTTTTTATCACTATTAAAAACGGCCTCTACGCTGTTGATATTAATTTATAAAATTGGCTAGTGTAAAATTAACCAAATAAATAATAACATTAAATGTCAGTAATAATTCCACTTTTTTTTAAGCGAGATTTCTTTTTAACGCATGATCTTTTTGCATACTACAGGTTGATAAACGCAGAATCGGTATAATATTTGAGACATTTTTGTATCAGTGTTATAATAAAATATATCTGTTATGAAAATGTTATTTGATTTTTGGTGAAACATAACACTATACCAAATCCAACAAATTATTCCATGCCTATATAAAAATTAATCAGATAAATGGAGATATATTTTTTTATAGTTTATTTGTTTTTAATTTGCCATTTAAAACATTAAAAGTTGAATACAGTCTAAAGAAATAGGTTATCTTATACTAATTATTATATAAACAATTTATGGATACATCAATAAAAATTATTATGATACAAATAACATTTTAAATCAAGATAACTTAAAACTGTCAAAAATAAATTTACCTATAGTTTATTAACATGAATATTGTATAGAAAAATTATGGATAATATTCAAGATTTACTTATAAATTAATACTTATTCTTTAGTAATGCCATTATTTATAAGTTCACCACCAGTTTGGCGGTTGACATATAAACGGAATAACCGCAACCTCCATTGATCTAATACATTAATAAGTTTCATAGAATCGGACAATCCACTTGGTTTGACCGCAGCATTCAAAAAGTTATACATGGTATCCAGTTTTTCTTCTTCACTGTATAAATCAAATATAAACACGACATGTTCCAACAACTGAATAACATTGAACAATACTTTCTTTGGATTGTTTTTGAAATAATTTTTATCTACCAAATCTTGAACAAACCTGAACAAAATGATACAAAATTAATACTCTAAGCACTGATACTACCTTATGATACATTTTATACCATTCATTAGAGTAGAAAAGAAAACTAAGTAAAACTTCAATACTATTTTAATCATATTTGACACGAAAAAATGTATTTTATAAATTTGATTAATAATGGGTGCTTCACCTTAAATAGATTATGTACACATGTGAAAACAATAGATTAAGTCTATTGTTTCCTTTATTATATATTGTAACAGTTGAGTTATATTAGTTGTATACTTGTATACTAGTGGCTTATAAAATAATATATAAAGTCTATTATTTTGGTTAGAAATTTTAATTGCAATAATGTTTCCATATGCGGTTTGTTAAAATGCATAATAATATACAAATATATTTTTAAAAGCAATTTAATGACACTAGCTGAGTGGGGATTTAAATTTTTTATGATCAAGTGTTTAGTTTATATAATCATAAAAAATACATACCATTCTTTGATGCTAGAGGGAAATGTATTATTATTGTCAGTCTTTCCTAAAATTGACATGTATAGTTTGTATGTTAAACATGTATACATTTTTTTCATTATTTGTCCTTCTAGAGGCAGAAATAAATCAACCGCCAAAATTAATAAATCGTCTTCATTATGTTCTGAATACAATTGTTCAACAAATGCTATAATAGCGGGATCATTGTTTTCTTCTAATGCTGTTTCGATACAAGCACTAAATAATCTTTTTAACACATTTATCATTTGTCCACTTAGGTGGAAGTATATTGTAACAATATACTTGGCTATTGTTAGCAGTTCGTCAACACTAAATTTCTTGTTATTTTTCAGCATACTGTGAGATATGAAATTTATTACTAATTCAAAATTGTGCCGTCCAATGTTTTTAAAATCTTTCATTTGATACTCTAGCGATGGATCACTAGTTACAGTATCCAAATCAGCTCGCCAATTGCATAAAATACTTTTGATATTCTGAAAAACATTTTTAATTTTGTTTTTAATAATAATTATCCTTAGGCAAAAGAGTAGGTATAGTTATAATTATTTATTAAATAGACAATGTCAATAGAATTTATTATTTTTGAAACATACATCAAATACTGGTGACCAATTTGCTTTCATCAAATGGTTAAAATGAATATTGGCTTCAAGTTCATTTCCTTCAATTAACATAATTTGTAAGCGTTGTATACACAATTTGGTTAAATCTGAATGTGAGTCGTCTTTAAAGGGTATATTATAATTACAGCAGTCAACAGGATTAAAATGTATTGATACAAGAGGAAGTTTGTCATTGCTTTCAAAATCAATAGTCTCATTTAGTTGTTCTTGATACAATTTATCAACAACTTTCATCTCTTCTTCGAGTTTAGCAGATTGTTCCATAAGCTTTCCTTCTAATTGTCTATTTTTCAAAATTTCATGTATATCAAATTTAAAAACAGGTCTTTTAAGTTGTTTCGATGCATTCTTTTTTGGCTTACATGGTTTTTTATCTTTCATGATTTTTTTCTTTGTTTTTGGCATTCTAAAAGATTTAAAAAAATATATTACTTATACTAGTATTTTAAAATTAGGTTAAAAGCATTGTGTCAAATCAGTATTAGTGAACAAAATAATATAATTTATTTTTTACTACGTATATTATGCAGAATATATGTACCATACTAGGAAATAGCCACACTCCAAACTAGCAATCAATTAATTATTACACGAATAAGCTTTGTAGGTGGAAAAACCGAAAACAAGTTAAACCTGTTATAGTACATGAAATATGAATAGACAATATGTTAGTATGCAATATCTAAAAGTCAAAATCAATATTATTTTCACTATTAATATTGTCACTATAGATTTATACAATGTGATTTTCTCAAGATATCATATACTATTTTGACAAATTGTAATAATAATTACTAAATTAATTAATACAGAATAAATTAAATATCTTGCGAATACTGAAAAAATATCTACACCGACAGTGTACACTACTGGCGTGAGATTTTCACCGTTATTGATGCATCAACATGTAATATTAACAACCGCAGTTTATGACTATAATAATATTATTTATTATGATATAATATTAATTTTATTTCATTAATAATAAGTATATTAAAATTGTACAGAGACTACAAACACACAAGCCACGAGGCACTTAAAAAGAAAAACTTCCACATACCATTTTACTTATAGTTATTATGTATTGTCAATATACAAACTTTTCATTTGTTAGTTGATCGTTGAAATTTATATATGGTTCTTTGATTTTTTTTGTTGACTTGAAATAAACTCGACAAAACTTAAATTAAAACCCTTTTCGAAATGTTTTATTTGCTGAGTACAAAAAACGATAATTAGGTAATTAGTCCAGGGGAGCCCATCAATCAGAACCTAGGGGGGTCGACAATATCATAAAAAAATAACTAAGAACCAACCAGATTGATTTTATTAAATAACAGAAAATAAATACACAACATAGATAAACGATGTACTATGTAATTACTAAACTATGCAATAGGTAGGTATGTCATGTATTATAATATCATCAGTAAAAATAGTTTATTATTTACAATTACAAAAAATTACTATCATTTCACATTTGTCTAGGGGGGTTGGAAATGTTACTTCCTCTCACCCCTTAATGGGTGCTCTTGGCAACTACAATAATAAAAATTATTAATTTATGACAAATTTGGTATTAAAAACAAGTAACTACGGTCAACTCAACAATATACAAAAACCGTTTTTTCTTGTTTTTAAGTTTTATTCAGTAAATATATAACAATAAAATTTAAATAAATAATTGAAACTGTTAACCGTTAACAGAACAATTAAACCTTATACTTATATGATATATTTTAATTTTGTTTTGATATTCTGATCTCGACGAGAATGTAATGTTGACTTGAGAGGGAAAAAATGATTTACATAATATTAACATATTAATATTATCTGCTCTATACTCTATGCCAAGAGAAAACCCAAGATATTAAACTTATACATACACATTTTAATTTAAAATATAAAAAACCTATGGGATTCACTTCTTACTTGAAAATTTGATACTAGGTCAGTAACTCAGAATTCAGATCACTCCGCAGTCCACAGATATCTGTGGTTCACTTCTTCTCCATGTGTCACAGATAATTATAGATATTATATTGAATATTCTGTGCTCTTGACTAGTTCACCCAAACTAACTATAGTTATGACACAGAACAATCAATTATGATATAAACAATAATTTTCATGACAAATTTATAAAATACATTTAATCATGAATGTCATTAATAATAATATGATGTTTTATCATGAGTAACTATGGTAATAATCATGGACGTATAATAGAATAATAACCGCACATTGTCTGTCTCTCTCGCACATATTATGTTGGCTTCAACGTATTACATGTAGAACGGCTATCATTCCTGGTCTATTCTATTATACGTCTATGGTAATAATAGTTGAGTGGTGTACCGCGTTTTCCCGCCATTTTATATTTTGATCCAAAGGCGAAGGCACGATGTAAGATAGTACCACAGAATAGAGAAATGTAGAAATAGTACTACTACTATCTTAAATCGTGGAGCTGGTGTATAATTGATACATTAGGACCACGAATTAAGATATACATATACGTCATATATATCTTAATTCGTGATTAGGACTATATCTTTAATCGTGATCAATAGTTAATACACCTTGACCTATAATACAGACTCCTATAAACACACAGCGTTCTTTAATCGTGTCCAAAAGCCAGAACACAATAATAATATTTTATCACAGATATATATATTAAACTAGATTGCTAACTATTGATAATACGTGAAGCGAAGTTCCGCCATTTTATCTGAGGCCAGAAGTATTATCAATTATTATCACAGTACTGATAATAACGAATTATGACCACCTGTTCACTGTTATCTTGTCAAATGTCGACGTTTTTGGTTTTTCTAATTTTTTTTTGAAATTTATACTTTTTATTGTAGTAAAAATTTGTTTAATCGTTACTAAATAATTATGCCCTATAAATGTTGTGCGTATGGTTGTAATAATGTCGATGGAGTGGACAAAAATATTAAGTTATTTAGGTAAAATTATAAATATTTAATAAACAAATGTATCTATTATTTTACTTATTTTCTTTTAAAGATTTCCTTTGAATGAAACCACGGAAAAAGAATGGGTGAATGCCATCCAGAGAAAAGATTTTAAACCATCCAAGTATAGTAGACTGTGCAGTGCACATTTTAACCCAAATGATTTTGTTGAAAATCCAAACAGATTGGTTTTAAAAGAAGGTGTAGTTCCTAGTAATTTTAATTATCCTGCCACTCGCATTAAAAAATACACGAAGAAAAAAATAACTGGAAATGTTTATTCTCCAGTGCTTAATGAAATAGTTCAGAATAACAGTCATCCAGGTATTTTAACCAATTATCACTTAGGTACTTATCTATATATAAAGTACAAATGTTAATACTAAATTTAATTAATAGAAGATTTAACGTTTAATATATATATCTGTGTATACAGGTTACTCAACGAAACTTATATTTTGGTGCGCTTAAAATTAACGATCTTGTCATAGCAAGAATAACACTTAGCGCTTTTGCATTATAGTGATTTCTAGTGGTACTACAAAATATATCAATATAGATATACAATATTATGTATTGGAGCGCTAGTAGTTATTCTCACATAGTTGATCAGCTGTTAGAAATCAACATTTAAGCGCACCACTTTTGTTGTGTATGTACATAGGGTCGTTGAGTAACCTGTATATCTTAAATCGAGTAGATAACTAACTATCAATATCGCCCACGGTCTTAGATTATTAGGTCTGGCAACTAATCCCCGAATATGAAGCTCTTATTGACGGGTCCCGCTCTGGTGGCGCCATCTACCGGTCAAGTACCAAAATATTATTATTTCGATGATTGTCGACTTATAAAATTTAATTAACACTGTGGGCTTAACGATCCATTGAATATTATCGGCATTATTTTGCTCATAGTTAAAAATCAATGAGCCTATGACTGTAAAATACCGCCAAAATATACAGACCCATGTTATTGGCACATTGTCCTTATAAAGGTCTACAAGTAGTGACTACTTAAGTACCAAAGTTCTAACTATTATTATTATTATTTTTAGGTGTTTTTATATTTTTATACTTTTAAATAATAATTACTATTATAAATTTTTAACAGTAAAAATGTTTATCTATTTGTTTAATCTTTGAATGAGTAATAAATTATTAAAATACAAATTACTACTAGAGCGCGCCACCAGAGCGGGACCCGACAATAAGAGCACTACTGATTTGTGTTAATTGGTTGGGGAGTTGCACGGGCATGCGTCAAAATACGACTCAGAAATATAGATTTAAGTGACCATAGATATATACAAGATATATATATATATCTATTTATATATATAATTCTACAGTACGTGTGTTTGTAAGCAAACTCCTCCTAAACGGCTGGACCGATTTTGATGAAATTTGTTGTATGCGTTTGGGTGACGCCCCGGATTGTTTAGATTCACAAATCATCCCCCTAGGTCCAACCAGGGGATGTGCTCAAACGGAGATTTAGAAATTTACGGTGGAAATTTTTGTTTATAAAAGGTTGCCATGGGTTTTAAAACTATATAATAATAATTATTATTGGTTGCCGTAAAATCAGTGTATTCATTCAATGCATTTAATTTTTTTGCACGCTGTATTTTGATATTGTATGTATCGCAATTACGTAAATATTGAGCGTATTATACTCACATATAAGTTACGTACATAAAATAATGCCACGTCTTCGTGGACGAGGAGGAAATATTAGTTGACAGACTCGGCATTCACAATTATTCCAGCCGTTTAGGTGGAGTTCAGTGACATACTTGGCATAACTTTGATACTTCAGACTTAAAATATAAAATTACGTACAAACAGCACGGGGTCCGCGATCTACCACAGGTAGATTGCCTACCTGATAGTATACTGTTGCGAATCAGAATTATTATTCCAGGCAACAGAAAAGTTAAGATACATTTTGAACACCATACACCGAATATTAAAAACGAATTGAACAAATTTTGAGTCATATGGAGTTGGTACATTTAACGGGAAACGAACTATTCCCCATTCTACACCTCCCTCGCGGACACTAAGCGCGCCGACCACCCGTCACACGCCTCCCATAACATTTCCAGTCCAGCGTAGTAGTCCGTGGTGTAAACAAAATAATATAATTTATACCTAATGATATATCATGTATATCATATTATTATTACAGTAGGATCAATAGGTACATTATAAGAAAAATATGTACTTATTAATTATTTTCATGATCTTGAAAAAAATGTCCTCTTTTATTGTTAACCATAAATGGTAACCCTACCTAAGTCGCATAAAATTATTATCGAACCAATAATATACTAACACATGTAATTTAAATAGAAAATTAAAACTATTAAACATGACAAATTTTATAATTTGTCATGCTAATAAATAAATACAAATTCATATTTACAAAATGTACTAATATTTTTTAAAAAAGTCATTTTTTTAAACAATTAGTTACAACAATTTAGTTACATTTTACGTTATTGATCAGAATCTGAATCCGTTTCAGATGATGACGTGCATCTCGTAATGGTCATCAACAAATCAGTTTTTTCCGCCGACAAGACCTCGTCTATAATATTATCAACTTCATAAAACTTGATCTCCTCAATTTTGGTGAGGCTTATAAAAATGTTCCACATTTTTGCGTCAACTCGATTGATGCCCTCTATTAGTAAATTTTTGACGTCCGGAAGCTTGTAGGTAATGTTATTCATCCGGACGTGGTTCTTCACCGATCACCAAGCGAGCTCAATGGGGTTAAGCTTGCAGTGATATGGTGGGAGTCGTAACACTGTATGATTATTGGCTTTCACAAGCTCGTCAATAACATACTTAGTATGTAGTGGCTTCAATCGTTTCACCATGTGCAACAGTTGAGGGATAACCATAGATCGGTCTATGGATTCTCCCTTATCCTCTAACCACTTAATAATATCCGCCTTTCTTGTATTTGATGTTGGGGCTTTGTCGATTTTAACTGAATGGTAGTTTTCCATGACAATAACGGAGTTCGGTTTTAGGCGAGGTAGAATGCCCTCCATCCACTCACGAAATATGTCCCCATTCATTTCATCATGGTAGTTGTGTTTTTTTTTATTCGAAACATAGCAAACCCCCCGGTAGAAAACCCTCTTCTGAGCCGATGTCGAGTACAATGAGGCCATCCACACATGTTTCGCCGAGGAAATAAATATGTCGACCCTCTTTCCGGTATTTTATGATGTTGTCCAAATACATTCTTCGCCACACAACAATCTCATTTTTTCGGTTATAGCACTGTTCTAATTTCTTTTTCTATACCGGAAATCTAAGTCTTTCAAAAGGTAAAATAAATTTGTACGCGATATCGATGGCAAACTGTCGTCGGCAGATAAGACTTGGTACATTTTATCAACTGTAGGAATTTCACGGTGAAACCATATGCTGTGAACGTGCCTATACGTACTGCATTTTTTGCAAAAACATCAAAAAGATCACGAAATGATTTTTTTCTTGTTCGTTTTGGAACAGGCACTGTGTTTGTCTCCTTGTACGCCTTAATAATGTTGTGAACTGAACGTTCGCTAATACACAATACTTCAGGGTATTTGGCCTCGAATTTTTCTCATGGATATGGTAGTATGTTCGTCTTGTATAATACATTTATACATATTTGTAGCACGGATTCTTAAATCCTCACTTATAATCTGAAATAAAAATATTTAAAAACATAAGTCTTAATAAAATTGCTGTCTTGAAGGACTATATGTGCAGTCTTGGGTAGTATTTTGAATAAAGTGTTCCAAATACAGTATTCGGAATAACTACAATAAAGTTTTATTGTTTTCCTAGACATTTTTAAAATATTATACACATTTTAAAATTTTAAACCAAGTATCAACAACTTAATTATATTATATTTAGAATTATTAAATTATATATGTTGACAAATTTTAGGTTTAATATTTAAAACAAAAATTTAAAAATATTTTAAAAGTATTTGTAATATTTTTGAAGTATTTGAATATAGTTTCTGAATACTATTTTTCATAAGTATTTGAATATTTATTCCAAATACTTTTTAAAAGTATTTTACCAAAGTCTGCGTATTTTAAATTGAGAATAACAGATTTATGTATTATATTATATGAATCCCGGAAAAAAAAGACCAAGGAAAAAAGGACACGGAAAAAAAGAACAATTTACATTTTTTGAAATTTTTAGAAATGTTAAGAAAGTACTAGTGGCGCAACTAGGGCTGAAATGTTAGGGGGGCTGTATCCCCCACCTGATATTACATGAAAAGTAACCCGTGGGGGCGATCCCCACACCACCATATATGTTCACTTAAAAATATAAAAAAATCGGAACTTGGTAACTTTTTGATTTTTTTTTCCAAACTGTTTTAGGGTGCTTTGTAAGAATGTAAAAAAAAAAAAGCCCGAACAAACTTCGTATTGTAGTTATTGATGAAAAAATTCAAAAACTACATTTTTTTCGTATATACCTAATGCGCATTTAAAAAAAAAATACTTAGAATTGAATATCACTCGGACAAAAAATCAAAAATATCCTCCGATTTGCTAATCGTAAGTAAAACCACCTTGGGCAGGCCTCGGAATTAAACAAAGTTGTAAAAAATCACATAATCTGCTAGCATTGCCACTCGCTCAGTGCGCTGCGCTCGGACAAAAAAATCTAAAAAAAACACCAAACACGAGTTCCTCTGCGCGTCATTAAAGTAGTGCTACACAACACTTTATATGGCGTACGTATAAACGTAAAATAGCAAACTTTGAATGGCTTTAAACTTCCAAAATAATGGTTTCCGCAAAAAAATTCAAACAATAAAATTTCGAAATCAGCGTTAAAAACCACAAATTTTGAAAAAAATGTAGTTATTGAAGTTTTTTTTATCAATAACTTCAAAACGAAGTTTGTCCGTGCTTTTTTTTTGCATTCTTATAAAGCACCCTAAAATACACATTTTGGAAAAAAAAATTTCAAAAATCGATAGGTTGCTAAACCAGAATTATGCCAAAAAATCATACAAACAAAATCAATTATTTATTTACTCAAATATTTAGGTAATAATACCTTATTTTCTAATATTTATATTATAATTTTTAAATAACCATCCCACGGTACAAAAATACGCCTGGAAGTTGGATCTGATGAAACGAAGTTGCTCAAGATGTTTAGGTGGATATGAACCAAAAAAAAAAAAACATACTATATTTATGAAAGAATTCAATTTAGACTTGTAAGTTGTAACATTATGCGAAGATTATAAAAACGGTAAAAGGGATATTGAAAATTTCTTAACTGCTGTAGCACCCACGATACGATATCATAAATATTTAATTTTATTAAATAATAATAATTTGATATCAATAACTTTTTTTTTTGTGATAATCAATTAATATATTTTTAAAAATTGTTCTTTTTTTCCATGTTATCTTTTTTTCCTTGGTCTTGTTTACGGATTACCATATTATATAGTAGTATATAGTACTTACTTTTCCACTTTTTCCCTTTTTCATTGGCGATGGGCCATATTCAGCATTATTCTCATTAGAACTGTCTGCCATGTCGGATAAATAATTCACAAAATACTATGAAAAAAAAAAACAGCAAATATCGGATGCTGCGTGGTGTTTTGGTATGTTGCGAAATGAACGCGTT
>NC_042494.1:130990424-130992789 GCF_005508785.2 Acyrthosiphon pisum
ATTAGATTATTACGAATTCGAAAATGCCGAAATAAATACAATCTTTTGAATTATAAATAAATAAATAACTTATTTATGGCGAAAAAATTTTACAAAATGTTCTTCAGAATTATACATTTGTGATTTGTATCTATATAAATAAAATAATATATTAGTTATTAGTATTTATTAATTATTATTATTACAATATGGTATGGTATATCTTTAATTTTATATATACAATACGCCTATATAAAAATATTATGATATTATTCATATCTAAATAGCTATTGCTATAATATGTATTTACTATTTAATTAAGCTGTTATTTTTCTTGAAGAATTATGGTTAATGGAACACGAAATTATTTAACTATATTTTTAATTTCCTATTTTAGTGAATGATTATGTAATATGCAACATCTATAATAATTTCAATATTGATTATATTTATTATTTAATTATTTATAAATTAACTCAACTTGAATTTGATTAAAAGTAACTCGTTATTTATTAAGTTAATATCAATTTAAAAAAGTTAAGTTAATAATTAAGTCAATGACAATTAAATTTTAAAAAGTTAAGATTAACTTAACTTTAATTTTTTAACTCGTTTATGCCCAGGCTTGTATCTTTGGCTGTTAAAGGGACCTTACAGGTACCTAAACAACAGATGTTCAGATTAGTGAATAACCAACAGAGTTTATAATTGTATTCTAGTGCAACTTCTATATAGAGAACTTCCATTTCTTAAAATGTTCTGCATAATGAAATATTTTTGAGAATCATGATGAAAGCTACCGACGATAGAACATAAATCATACCCAGTTTTTGAAATCAACTTACCACGCATTTGTCAACATTATCAAAGTTTATAATTTAATTACAGTGGAAATTCCATATAACAAACTTCAATTGAACATTTTCTGTTTGTAATAAAATAACGTAAGAAATCATATTTAAATTGTTTATGTAATTTCAAATGGGTTAATTGTTTTATACAGTATCTTATTTTTATACTGTATAATACGGTATAATACAAAAATCTATTACCTATGTTATTTATTTTGTATGCAAGATATTTATAACCATTATAATAAACATTTTTGATATCGTAATAGTATATTAGTATCAAAATCTATACATAGGTTAATATTATATTTTAGTAAGAACAAGTGCTTATTAAATAATATTATGATAATAGGTAATAATTAGTAACTTCATGCTTTAATATGGTTTTCCAATATAATGAGTGCACAATAAACATGTGCATAAATATTATTTACATTTTTTGCGTTCAGTATGACATTTATGTGGGCTCTTCAATCGTCCATTTTTAATCTTTAAAATTTAACATTAACTAAAATTATTTGTAGATGTACACTGCCACAATGGTTGAGTAATCAAATTTACATTGCTTATATAATTTTAAATTTGTATATGTCTTAATACAGGATTTTATTTTTATACTGTATAAAATGTACATAATACAGTATAATACAAAAAACTGTTATGTCATACTATAATTACAAATAAAATACCTTTTACATGACTAAAAATAGTTGAAATTAATATTTATTTTTATTTTTTTTATTGGTTGCCATTGATTGTGCATTAACACGGTTTGTATTTTAAGAGAATCTTCTAGAAAAGTAGAAAATCTGGATGGTAAAAAACAGTTTTGGCATCTGAGTTGCCGGTTAACGTTACAGTATACATGATAAAAATTTTAAGCACAGATGACCACAGTTTGTTGTATTATATTTTTGATGTCTATCGTAATTATATTCGATACTGCACCCGTTGAAATATTTCTGTAATTCTAGCGGAGGGGGTAAGTTTCCGTAGCTGTCAAAATATTTAACTTGTTTTCCGATTTTCTTATACGCTACCCAATGAGTACCTGTACCGATTTCAGTGTCTAAATTAACTACAGCTGACTCTTGATTTTTCGTTCGTTGAGGCAACTTGTCTCTAGAAAATACACCAATGAAATGAGGTATTTTCAACTTGTTTGCGTATTTTATAACCTCATAATCGAACAACGCTCTATCGGGTAACGTGGCAATTAGTTTTTTGAAGATTTTCTAGATTTCTTGACTGAACCGCCCTTGTGTGGTTTTCTAGATTTCTTGACTGATCCACCCTTGTATGGTGTTAGGTATAAACCTTCTCCTTTTACGACTTTATAAGAACTTCCCTTGTGAGGTGCTAAAAATAAACCTTTACCTAAATGAATAGGAGTGTTTTTACCAGAATTTAATTCTTTCACGACTTTAACTATATTACCAACTCCACCGGTAAGCGCACCTAATGCTGATAAACCAGCAAAAATAGGTATTAATGGTAAAATACCGCCTTTTTTCGGTATTGGTATAATTCTTGGA
>NC_042494.1:130992839-130993849 GCF_005508785.2 Acyrthosiphon pisum
AAATGCTCTGTGCCAACCTTCGACGGAGTTGTTTGTTTTTGGCAAATCTGCAAGTGTTGCGTCGTATTGATTCCATAGTGCTAAACTAAATGTAGGTGGGCGTCGAGTTCTACGTCTATTTGGTCTGCCGATCCATGTATCTTCAAAGTAGTCTGTCAATGGAAACAATAGTTCTTCATTTTCTACAAAAAAACGTTGGGACATTAATTCGTCAAATTTTTCTTCGACGTCAGGTATCGGTACAAATGCTAAAGCCATTAGCTGTTTTACATTTAAGGCAAAGTCAGCATTTGAAATATATTTTTCTCTTATTTCAGGGATACACTGTATTTTTCTCCATATACATTGTCCAAAATGAAAATTGTGGCTACTGAAGGTAAAGCGCCAGAAATTGCTTGAGATGAGATAGTAGATATAGTATTAGTAACTATTTGATGAGGAGTTGAACTTACTTGACTGGATGCTGTCTTTTTCAACTCGTTAATAATAGTTTTAGTACTAATTTCTATTATGTTGGGTGTGTGGTTGTGAGTGTTTTTATGCAGAATAACTTCATCATTTACTGTATGTGCCCGTCCACGACACTTGTACATATTATATTTGATGCATTTCCAATATGTTTTTTCATTTTTCGTATAGTCCTTTTCAAAAATATATTCCGCATGTACTAATAAATTTTTTCCTTTGGTACTTTTTACGTAAGTACATAAATTTTTTCCTTTGGTACTTTTTACGTAAGTCATTTTAAAATAGAAAAAAAAAAAATAGGTTTACTGAAAAAATCTAATGTACCTATTACGAATGTGACGGCGTATAACGAAAATAATATAACGACGCGACAGTTATCGAAACACTGTTAAACTATTTCAATTTGTTAGTTTTACTAATGCATACCGGGATCCGTTTAAGGATAACGTATATCGTACATCGATAACGTACCAATATCTTTATAGGTAATTTATATTTGATAAAACCTATAAGAATAAATATATATCTAGTTAAATTTGTCC
>NC_042494.1:130995309-130996817 GCF_005508785.2 Acyrthosiphon pisum
TACAAGCAGATTCCAACCCCGCTTTGGTGGTAATAAAACAACGTAAAATTAATAATGTAAAAATTAAGTTCAAAGTTGGTGATAAAGTTCGTATAAGTACACAGAAAGGCGTATTTACAAAAGGTTATTTACCAAACTGGTCTACGGAAATATTTGAGATTATCAAAATAAATAAAACATTGCCAGTTACTTATCAATTGCAAGATTATATGGGTAAACCTATAGCTGGTTGTTTTTACTCTGAAGAAATATACAAGACCAATTTCCCAAACGAATATTTAATCGAGAAAATTATTCGCAAGAAGGGCGATCAAATGTACGTCAAGTGGCTAGGATTCGATAATACACATAATAGTTGGATAAATACACGTGATGTTAAAAAATAGTGTCAGTCGTTTTATAACTATGAACGTGTTTGGTAGTTCTCAGGCGAGTGATACTAGGAGAATTATTTCAGATATTCAGTCAAGTAACAAAACGATACTAAATGATGCGAAACTCCAACAGAAAGAAATTGATACTTTGAAAAGTAATATTGTTAATCTACGTGTAAAGATACAATCGCTTGAAAATAATATACAAACAAGTAATAAGTCTTTATTAAATTGTGAAAATCGTATGTCGGAGCTATTTAATAACTGTGCTGAAACTAGTACAACAATCGCTATCCAGGGACTTGGCGTGGCCCAATTAAAAGCTGAAATAAATCGTGTAACTGGAATATTCGATGAAAATTCATTACCAAATCATGGAACATATATTTCAGATTTAAACTCACGTTTGGAGATCATTGAAGGCAAAAATATTAAGAAAACTTAATTTTATTTAATATACTTACTAAATAGTTAAATATATGAAAAGTTGAAGTACAATTTCAGTCGACCTGTATACTTCATTGTATGCGGTAGTCCTCTGTCAGTGATATAAATATTTACAATAATTTAATAAAACCTGTAATTATGTCGTCGGCTATCGTAGAGGTCCAATGCATTCTTGGAGTAAAAAATAAATATTTTATTAAAGAAATGTCTATAGTCGACACAGCAACATGGGCAACTCAACACTGGATTTTTAAAAATTCAAAAACTATGCAAGACAACAAGAGTCGAAAAACTAACAAGTGGCTGGAACATAACTATCATAAACTAACTATAGAATATGGTGATGTTGAGTATGAAGAATTAAGTAGAATATTGAACTCATTAAAATTCACCTGCATTTATGTCAAAGGCGAACAGAAAAAACAGATGCTCGCAGAATTTATACCTCAAGTCGCACTAATCAACATCGAAGACCTTGGATGTCCACGTTTGGATCAAATTTGTGACGAAAAATCATATGGAATTCAATCCAAAACAATGTACATTCTATAAAGTATTTGCTATAAGGAAATGGTTTATAAATAATTCTTAAAAATTGTTATTATAATATGTACATTTTATTTAATAAACATAATAATAATATTATATATTTTAACAATTGTTTTTTTTATTTTATTTATATGCTAA
>NC_042494.1:130996867-131007031 GCF_005508785.2 Acyrthosiphon pisum
CTGTGAGAACAACTTATAAGAAACCTTGTATTAAATTTTCAAATGTTTTCTATCCACCCAAAAATTTTTTATCGTTATTTTAAAAAAAAAATACTTAGAAAAATTGAAAATTTCATTGGTCTATAAATAGCTCAAAAAAGGTCGAACCACTTGGAAAATTTACCCCGGTATAGACAACGCTAATATAAACATCTGTTGCAAATTTCAAGTGCTTACAATAATTATTTTGGAGTTACAGTAAAATTAAGTTTTCGTTTTTGTCAAAAATTGGTTTTGCGTAAAATTCGCGTTTTTCCGTTATTTTTTTAAGGTTTTTCCTGCCGCTTTTGAAAAGTATTGGGAAATTTTCACTTTTGACCCCCCAAAGTACCAACTAGATTCACTTTCCTTTCAGAAAAAGGTACAACTTTTGAAAATCGAAGCATTTTTACTGCTCCCAAAAGTTGTCGTCAGACCCAAAAAAAAAAAAAAAAAAACAAAAAAAAAAAAAACAAAAAAAAAAACACACATCATTGTAAAATCAATACATTCATCACTTCGTTCAGAATCTAAAAAAAATCAGCTACTTTAATATATTTTACTATATCCAGCGGCATAACTTGACCTCTTTACAAACGGCGGACTTTTACAACAGCTGGATTCAGATTATATGATAGGCGATATCTAATAATCTAAGACCGTGTTTTGACGTCATTTAATTTGGGAATTGTCCGTCAGGAGCGCTAAGAAGGACGATTCTTTAAATAATTCCATGTAGGCGTTATAGCGATATATGCATTAAACCCACGGTTTAAGTTTTAAGTATATCTTAAACCGTGATTAAAACTTAAGGAACTGATGTAGTTAACTTCCCAAACCATTTTTTGGAACTTTTTTTTTTAAAGTTAGTATTTTTATGTTCGACGTGTTGGTGAAATCATAATTTACCAATCTTACTTACTTTTTATGTTATTGTTAATAAACCATGTAAAAATCAATTCTAGGTTTTACGTGGTTTTACTTAGTGATGGGCGCAACCGACTAGTTTTGACTATCGATTGTCTATCGATAGTTTCAAAAACTACCGAGTGATTTTTCAATTGAATAGATATTATTATTCATCGATTGTTTTCTTTCGGTAGTTGCATACGTCTTACACCGACTAGTTTTGACTATCGATAGTTTTCATTCGGTAGTAAATAGTAATACACGTCTAGTACCAACTAGTTTTGACTATCGAGTTAAAAAAAAACAACCGAGTGATTTTTCGGTATTTTTGACCGAATTTACTTGATAATAATTTGGGATAGATATTTTAAAGACAAAAATATAAAAAATGAAATAACCAGCCTTGATACTCGATAGTCGAATCTCGAATGACAACATTAACAACATCATGGCTAAATAGTAAATAATACATAACCTTACCTAAAAAGTAAAAATTTCGATAGTTCGATTAGTTTTCAATAGTTCGATAGTTTTTCGAAAGTTCGATAGTTTTATAAAACAACCGAGTAATTAGATAGTTTAAACTATCGAGTACTTCGATAGTTTTCACTCGGTTGTGCCCATCACTAGACTTTTACTGGTTTACGAGTATTAACAATAACAAAAAAAGTAAGGAACCTAGTTTTTTTTTTTTCTATAAGATAGGTAAATTCTGATTCAATCAACACGTTGAGCTTAAAAATATCAACATTCGATAAAAAAAATTCCAAAAAATGTAAATTCTTGGTACCTACTTTAAACTCAAAACCACGATTTTTCCAAAAATCGAGCATTTTGAAGTTTTTCGACTATAAATTATAAAATTAGTTTGAGCGATTATTTTATAAGTCTATGGGTAGAAGGTACCGAGGCCTATTAACTCCGTCACCCACCCATCGTATTGTTTCCTCTATGTTAGTCCGTGACCGAATCAGCTGATCGAGTTTCGCTTCTATATAAATTGTTCTATGGCTGTATCATAATATAATAGACATAATAGAATTATATTATATTTTTATGTCCATGGACTACGGGCTGTATAATCATAGAACAATATAGAAGCGAAACTCGATCAGCTGATGGGTGAAGTGTTTACCTATGATCTGAAGTCCGAACAATGAAACTGTTTCCGTAACACTGACATGATGTTATACCCGTATTGAAAAACCGTTTCCGCCTAATAGGTAGGGTATTCTGCGCGGGGTCGGGTTGTTTCCACTGTTTACTTTTATCATAGATTACATATGCCACGCCCCCCTGGAGACCGTGTTCAAGGCTACAATCGCCCGATTCGGCCAATTCACAGAGTTTCGTACCCCTGGTATAATGGTATAATGCTGTATTCCGTTTTCATATTCAGTGCCCAGTGGTAAGGTTAGGTTCATATTCTGTGGTAGCTGTAATGCCATATGGTGTATGCCTGTAATATTCTGTTTTCATAGTCTGTTGTTCAAGTTTTCAATTTCATCAAAGTATTAGGCGGACTTAGTGAAATTACATAAAGGTCAGTGAAAAAAAATCAAATTTTAATTCTTACTAAATTATATAGTGGACGCTGGTGGAGTTTTGGTTAAAAAATGTAATACAAACAAATTCCTTGTTTACTCGGATAAATATTTATGATAAACTATTTTTACTTAGATTTGTCCAGCCAGCTGAGTTAAAGAAATCAATCAAGATGCCACCAAGTACAAGTATTAAAGGATTTGATCCAAAAATGTGGGCTGTAGTATTGTATAAAATGCAAGAAGGTGACGTTAGCAAGAAAGACGACATTATTACTATGGTCGCAGCGTATATTGAAAGAGGAAACACTGTTTCAAAAATGAATAAAAATTCTTTACCTTCTTTCGCAAATACTATACAACGGTTGATCGCAGTTTATAACTTGGTTGATAAAGATGAATCAAATCCAATGGCTCTTACTTTATCTAGAGTGGCAGAATGTTTTCCCAAATTAACATGTAGTTATTGTATGTCAGGAGCTAAGAACTTAACAGTTTCCATTGATGAAATGCATTCTGTTTGTAAGGGGTATCCAAAATTTATGATGTGTCAAGCTTTTACTGCGTTAATACCAAATGAAGGAGAATATACACAGACATTGTTAAAAGCCCATGCGCTATTCTTGTACCATTTTTCTTTAAAAATTGCAAGCTATTCAATGAAAAAGAAATCAATTGAGAAAACGGTTCAAGATACTTGGAAATATATGAAAATAGTGCATAAACGCTCATATATGGAGGACAGTCAGAAAAAAGATGTTTTAGAAAAAGTACAGATATTGGGAATAAATGGTTTACAAGATAGTGTAATAAAAGCAGCGGAAATCTTTGATAACAAGTATCAAAAATACCTCAAAAACAATCCTGATTCAGAATAATATGAAACTTTTTAAAAGTTGGTGCTTTTAGAATTAAGAAAGTTGAATTTTTAATACATGATTATAATTTTACATTTATATTTTATTTTGTTTAATATTATTTTGTTCTTAAAAGAGTGATTTACTTGAAGGTTGTTATGTGGCATGAAAAGAATTGTAAAATAGTAGACTGTCTTGCTGTATTGGTCAATAAAATCTATTAATAAGATAATACCTATTACGTCTTGTGTGTATACTGTGAATATTGTTCATTAATTGCATTATTATCTTTGTATAAATCGATCATAGGCATATTTTTTTATGTCTTTGAAATCAACTTTGTGACATATTTTATTTTATGTTTACCTTGTTAAATATAAAGAAGGCCTAATTTTATTGATATTTTAACATAAAATATTAGATTTTTTTAGCAATAGTATTTGAAACAAACAATATTTATTATAACGTATACAAAAATTAATAATATTATATTATATCAATAAATGTAATTAAGATAATATAATACAAGTTTTTAATTTTACTACAATTTGTATGTTTTGTGGATTTAGAATTTAGATGTAATACTAAACCTATTATATTATATAATATGATTGTACTAATCTTCTGCCGTAGGTTGAATTAAGTAAAAACGACAAACTTGGTATAACTTTGATACTTTAGAGTTAAATTATACACTTACGTACAAAACAAAACACGGGGTCTGTGATCTACCACAGGTAGATTGCCTACCTGATAATATACTGCTGGGAATCTCATGGACAACGCCGGTTAGGATGGCTAAACATTAAAATATAATATTATTATTTGCACTTAAACATACATTGCTTCCACAGTGTGTTACACTCTAAAGGAGTTGAACAATCAGAATTTTATTGATGTGTAATTTAGCTAGTTCTTACGTAAAATAACACAATTAATGATAAAATAATTTATATCACAAAATTGAAACTTTTATAAACCATTTAAAAGTATTTGCCATTATAGCATACCTATCCGGTTGTCCATACAATGGTTACAATATTAGTGTAATCTAAGTTCTGAGTATTATTAGATCAAAATGTGGTACAACCTACAAATACAACACTACAACAGCAACAAATGAAAATTAAGTAAATTTATACGAGTTGTAACACTTAATATACTTTGTAATTAAATGAACGAATCATGTATAATTTTAATGGGGTGATTTGGGTCAATACCATAATGTACCTACTAATAAAATAACTTACTAATTATTATAATTGTATGTACTATGTACATAGACATTTAAAAAATATATATATATATATTGTACAATTACATTCTATTACTATACAAAAAAAGAACTATTTACTATCCTTCTAATTTGAGGTATTGTGCTTAAGTACCTAGGTAGGTAATCATTTGTGATTGGTCTTTGCACATTGAATACTGAATCTGAGTTATATATTTGCATCCCAACATGGTGCAGGCAGGTGTTGTGGTCTAGTAACAGAGAGGTTGTAGTTACAGATATAATAAAAATTATTGTAAATCAAAAAATTCTAGTACGAATATTTAGTGTACGTTGTAAGCCAAGATCACCGCTGTTACTACAGTCATGCTCCGTCTAGTAGTATATTGTCTATGGTAGTACAAGTAATTTTTTTTCTTGTTATTCTTTATTTCTTTAATTAAATATTAGTGCATAATGATTAGTACATGATAATGTTATTTATAGTTGTTCTCTCTATTTGACGCTAAAATAAAATACTTTTTATGGTCTTTTTTATTTTATCAATGAAAATTTAACATTTTTAAAAATATATATGTTGATCATAATCACACCAGTTGTGGTATGCTTTTATAATAAAGTATATCAGAAAATAAAGCAAGGTTCAAAGCAACATTTGTCGTGTTTTGTTCAAAGTTGAACACGGGCCAACTCTGGAAATTTGTTGGTAGATCATGGCAAATGAGTGATACTGAATATAATGGTCAATAAGAATATCATGTTAAAAGCTCGAAACCGCTGGACATACAGGTAACATAGCAGCGGTGAGTCTAGCTTTATGTTCACCAGTAAGTTGTTTACATAGACATTAGACATATATAAACAGCTAGATAGCCGACTACTATACAATAGCTATGCAATGTCTTGAAGTTGTGCCGCCATTTGCCTAGACGGCAATGTTTACATTTTATATTTATATTTCTTACATTGTTTATATATGTCTATGGTTGTTTATTAGTTATTACCATAGAAATATAGAATAGATGATATTATAGATTTCATTTATCTGTGTCTTAAACATGAATTACTACTATGTCAAACATAATTGTCATACCATAAACAAATCTATTTATGAATGTAATTTTCATCACTTTAATCAGAATATAAAATAAACCAAAACTGACTACTGCTACTATATTATAAAAAAATATTATAAATTAGTAATATGATTAAGTCTATTATAATTATTGAGTGGTGTTAAGACTTACTCTTAGTGTCTTGGCCTTTCCTAGCAATCTAACAAAACCATCTGACAATCTTTTGATAGAATCACAACCCCTAATATCAAAGACATAAGATATATTGCACTGTGAAGAATGAAGTGGTCAACAATGTGGTGGGTTGGCTTCAGAATGATGCAAGACTTATTATGTAACTACGAGTAACTATAACTATGCTCTTAACGGTATAAATGCAAGAAAAATAATAATTTACAAAAATTGTACAGCTTGTTTTTTTAATTTAAAATGGTAATCAGTTTAAATATACAAAAACATTTTAATCAAACATTTACTACAAAAACTAAAATTGGAAAAATAACTGTAACTATATAAACTATACATTAAAAAACTAACCATGAGACCATGTATAGTGATTTTGTTATATTCTATGTTAATTGGTTCTAAAATGTGGTGGCCTATGAACAACTACACCATTATAAATTTGGTCAGTTAAAAGTGTTTCTCTTTTTGACCAGGTATTTGTGTTTGGGTCGTAAATTTCTACACTATCCACCGCATAGGAATCTGTGTCTCCACCCATAACATACAATAAACCATCTAATGAAATTACTACTGTATAAAAAAAAATTTAATTCAATACAAATTTTACAGACTTCCATAAAAAATAATTATTTTAGTTGCCTACCAGGATTGTATCGGCAGGCCTCCATATCAGCAATAGTCGACCAAACTCCGTCACTTGGGCTAAAGGCCTGGACACTATTGAGAAATTCTGATTCTGTATAACCACCAATAACATATATAACACCGTCCAATATTCCTATACCAAATCCACTGCGGCATACAGACATATCTGCAACTTGTGTCCATGTGTCAAGACTGGGATCATAACATTCTACTGATTTCAATGTTGATGAATCATTATTACCTCCAACCTATACAATTTAATTAAATGAAATGTATTACAAATTTAAAATAAAAAAATAATATAGTTATTCACCGCGTATAAACGATTATTGAGTACACAAACACCCAAATGACTTCTTGCAATTGTCATACTAGTCACCATTCGCCATTTTTGAATACCGACATCAAATACCTCTACACTATTTAATGCACTTGTGTCGTCATGTCCACCAACCTAGAATTACAAAATAATATATATTTATAATATAAAATAAGTAAAATACTAGTATAACTTACTGCATATAAACAATCATCTAATACGCCAACTCCTAATCGATGTCTACTAACTAACATGTCGACCATTGGCACCCAGCAGGGTAATTGTAAAGATACATCGAGCATACTAACAGATCGAGAACTTGATCGATTCATCCCTCCCACAACAAATACAAATTGATCTTTTATAACCCCTACACCAGCTGTCACACAGCTATGATTAATTCCAGGTGCATTCTCTCGTAGGTTTATTGATGGGTCATACCATTGTGTATAACAATTTGGCAATGTATCTGACTGACTGAACATTAGAATTACCTGATAAAATTAAATGGATAAAGTAATTGAGAAGATACATTAAAAATAAAATCACTTTTTGTGAATTATCAAACTGTCTAGGTCTACATCGAATCGATAGTGGAATGGTGAAACGCTGAACTGATTTAAGAAGGTTAAAATGTAATGCTTCAAATACATAATCTTTACCTAAAAACATTGTAATAATAATTAAATGGTATAAATTCATAATGAGGCATTTTAATGAAAATAACATACATTTAGGACTATGTTTTAGAAGAGGTTCTTTAATTACTTTTTGTAATATATATTGTGTTGATGCCAATGGCAAGCGTACATGTTCCATTAATTTTTCCAAAAAATCCTTTCGACAGATCAATTCATGTTTTACCCAATTGATAACACATTCAAACACCTACAACAACAAATAAATATATAATTAAATTAAAACAACAAAATTATATAAGATCAGTTGACCTCTCAAAAGTATTATACTGCATCGCTAAAAATTCAAAGAAGGTTAAAGCTGGATCTCAAAATTAACTTATGTTAAATAAGTTATGTATATTGTATCGAAGGGCCAATTGTATCATCTCCGAAGTTTAATCGGCCGAATTTGCTCGATTATAAAATCTGTTATCAGCTGATTAAGAGTAATCGAAGTGTAACAGTAGACGGTACAACTGGCTCCTAGATTCCTGCAATAGGCAGATGTAAAATAAATATTTAGTTTTGTTACTAACCCAGACCCACCCACCTATTTCTGGTTGAAACACATGGTTACAATATACTCTCATCAAGCTGCCACTGTAAGTATACAATTATATTATATTAAACTAGAACCTCTGTTCCCTGCTCGTTTCACTAACCCTGTTGGCCCATTTGGGTAGCCCCCTTAGCATCTTAAAATTTAAAAAATAAAATATACAAAACTTTTTATATATTTATTTTAGGCAAGTTGATCTTTCATTTAGACTATTAAAATAGAACAATATTATAAATTTTAATTGGCTTACTTTTTCTTCAAATGAAACAGATAAGTCATTACAGGAGATAAGCTCTAACAATTTTTGAAAAGATAAAGATAGGAACTCATCACATTCAGCCACTTCTCTGAAAAAAGTAATTATTATTTGAATAATTTACTGATAGATATAGAGAATTTAATTATATATAATTTAAATCATACAAAAACCGTTTTTTAATGTATGCTTCAGAACTCAACACCAATTCCATACAGTTATGTAAGTCAGCAAATTCTTTGATACCAATACAATTTGAAGGATCTAGTTGTGTTTGTAAAAACTCAGCACATGCACCACTCACATAGTTCAACTGTAAGAGATTGGCAGTTGGTAACAAAACCTAGAGAAATCAACAATAATGCATTTTATAAATTTTGATACCTAGAAGTTTAAACCAAATCAAATAGGTATTTAATTATTATACCTGTACATTTTCCTTGGTGATCATAATTTCTCCAGTATAAATATAATCTACTAATTGTCTTAAAATAGTGGAATCTAATTCTCTTATATTAACAAGATCTTTATTGCTCTCATCAAAATTACTAAACATTGCACTGAAGTATGGACTAGCTGCCATCAAAACATTTTTGTGTCCAAATATTATAGTACCATCGTCCGTTTTAAATCTTATGTCACACAAAACTTCACTTCTAAAAACAAAAAATGTGTTACGTTACTAATATTTATTTTGAAAGAAGCTAAAATCACTGTTAACATACTTGCGGAGAATTAGTAAATCTTCAAGTAATCTAACAGAGTGAGAGCTATTTCTAAAATTTGTTGGTCCACATGCATTGGATTTCAAAACTTGGTTTAACTCACTTCCAGATGATGAAGTATGTAAGGCATCCATTTCTTTTTCCTTTAAAATAGTAACTATATCATATGAAGAATCTATCAATTAGAAATTAGTTTTTATATTATTATTGTATTAAAACTGAAAACGAAATTTAAGATATTTCTACGGTGGAAGCACGGACTAAGAACTAAGAAGTAAGAAATAAGAATTTTAGTCTAAGATTTAGGTTAATCTAAGCCCGTGGCACGATTTAAGAATTAAGATTTACTATCTTAAACCACGAACTATGATTATAATCATAGTTCGTGTCTTAAACCGTGGTCCGTGGGTGGAAGTAAACGTTTTCTGAATAAGAGCAAACATGGATCTAACATCACATTGGTTAACGGGCTCGTTTCCTAGGTTCAGACTACAGATCATATTAGGTAAATGTAAACCGAATCAGCTGATCGAGTGTCGCTAAAGCAGGGGTACGACACTGCGTGTATTGGCAAAATCGGGTGACTGTGGCCTTGGACATGGTCTCCAGGGGGGCGTGGCATATGTTATCATTTAAATAAATCATTTCAACATCATTGTCACAGTCACGATTTAAGATATACAGGTTACTCAACGGAGCAATATTTTTGATGCCCAGTGATTAACCTCGATTGCGGCCTGCGAGAAGCACAGCTAGCGCCCAAGTGGTCATTAATATCGTTAAATATTTTATTTCATGACAATATTTTTATTTTGCCATGAGCCATGAGCGTTATCCAGCCCTCACAGAATTTGTATGGCTTGAAATTTGAATTCTTGGTATCCATATTCGGATTTCGCCATTTTGTGTATTCCTTATTATTTATACCTAGTTATTACTTATGTCTTATAGTTTTAGTTATAACTTATAGTTATAGTTATTATTTATTAGTAACAAATTACAATCATAAAGACATAACAGTTAGGTACTATAACAATCTTGAAGTTTTTCAGTACATCAAATAAATTACCTATTTGATTAATGATGTAAATAATATATTAATTTATTATTAAATACTAAATAGTATTTATTATTTAGCCTTTCACTTTGATGTCTT
>NC_042494.1:131007899-131025168 GCF_005508785.2 Acyrthosiphon pisum
GGTGACTTTTACTCTAAGATTACTTAAACGCATAGAAAAAATGATTTTTTCGTAAACGCGTTTTGTCTATGTTGCGCGTGGGCCAGAGAGAGAAAACAAATAGTGCGCTGACATCCTCTTAATTATATTGTAAATTAAACATTAAGTCGTTATAAATCAATTCCTTCTACAGTTCTACGTTCCAAATCCGTCATTCGATTACGAACATTTGAAGTAACATAATAATATCACTATTATTTATCAATGCTATGGCATATTATAAAACACGATTAAAGATAATATCTTTAATCTTGTTATAAACTATAATACTTCAGTATAAAATGTAATAATTTACAATTCAGTAATATTTAATCAGTTCCTGATTTAAGATTTTTATGTAAATATGTTGGAAAGAACTCAGAAAAAAAAAAATATTTGCATATTTTTTTAATACCATGTTATCATATTTACAAATTTGTATTACATACAAATCATAGCCCTATTGTCTTAAACATTAAATACTAAAATCTGTCTAGTTACAGATATTATTTTTATTTAAAATGAAAAGGTATAAAAGATCTAAAATTCTTGAAAATCATTCCATTAATAGTATCATAAAAAAGTATAGTAAATAGTAAATCTATAAATAGTAAATCTATAGTATGGCATACTTATAACATAATAATAGCGCAAAATAATAATAATTTAGTAGGTAACTCTAAAAGTGCTTTGAAAATTACGTATAATTATAACGGACCAACTGTTGATATTAATATATGTTTATATTGGTTATTATTTCACAAATTTAAATGCTGCACGCATGTGAACTTCATAATTTATAATAATAATATACTTAAACAATAATTTGTAATTGTGTAACATAATAATAATAGTTAATAGCGGTACAGAAATTATTTTTCAAATAACAATCAATACAACATTTTTGGTAGGTATTGCATTATATTTAAATGAGTTAATTTTAAAATACTAAAACAGTGTATATCTTTAAACTCTATCAATCCATATATATATTTTATTTAGACAACAAAGTGTAAGTCATAAGTGTAACTAAAATGTTAATTACGTGGTTATGTTTATTATTGATGTCATACAGTTTGTGCCAAGTAAGTTTTGATAAAAAAAATCTAATTTTTCTCGAATTAGGCAATTGTAATAGAATTATATTCAAGAGGTAAACAAGTATTATGTAGGTACCTACCTAATGGCTAATTGTTTGATAAGTCATACCAATAATGCATTATTGTAGTACTGCAAAAAAAACTATTTATTGTGAATCATTAATGAATATAGGTATTTTAAAAGATAAATATATGACAATGCACATTTTGGAATCCAAAATCTAATATTTGATGTAAAATAGGTACTACTTGTGTTGTAATTATTTAACATTGTTGACAATCTTTGAACTTGACTATTTAAGAAGTCTAAATGCATGGATTTTCTTCTGTTACTGTATATATTTTTTAATGGTCAATTTGATAATGATATAGCATTTATTATAGCCCCATATGGCATATATTACGAACCCATTAGCATGGTCTTATTATTCTGAGTACTTATAAACATTTTAATAACTGAAAAAGTACTCGTTAAAATATTGAATTAGGTACATCAATATTAAAAAAAATTAACCACTAAATAATTTACTATAGAAAAAGGCAGTTCTCATTTGAAAAACAGAAGTTTGAAACTTCAAAGGACACTCTTTAAGTAGTACTTACAAAGAATCTCAAGAATTTTGGTATGCATATTTAAAAATTCCAACAATCAGAGCCGGGGCTTGCACCCGAAGTAACTGGAACCCCTAACACTCAGAAAAAACCTTAAAAATCAAACACTCGAAACCCATATAACACGAATGATTTTGTTTTGAAGACACCTTAATTAACCAAAACCCGAATAAAACATTCTGGTTAGGTAACTCTAAACCTTTACAATCTTTTTGTGATATATAATTTTGTATGTATTTCTTGTGGTGAGTTCGATTCTGTAGTTAGTTGATTATTAATAATAATAAATTAACAGGAACAATTTTACAATCCATCATAATTATATTCAATAATTATTTTCTTAAAAATAAATTCCTATATGATCATTAATTGATTCTGATTAAACCAAATCGCCTCGTACTAAATTATTTCTTATACCTAATATATATGTAATTATTACTTTATTAGTATATAAAATAAGTCCAAATAATATAGTCAATAGTAGCAATATAAAATATACACATGGTCTCAAACTCACAACCACGATTTAAGATATTATACAGGATACCGAACGAACGTGTGATAATTGTGAAACCCGCACCTTCTCGTGTTGTAGCTAGACTACTAGCGCTTTATAGGATTGTTCTGTGTCAATCGGGAGAATAAGGAACTAAATGACAATAGTTCATAACCACGATTTAAGATATACCTTAAATCTTAAATCGTGTTCATAACTTACTTCCGGGATCCGGTTAACACAGAACAATTCTATAAAGTGCTAGTTGTCATGCCAAACTGTAAAAACCGAGCGGACTCAGAAAAACATTGAAAAGACTTTTCCTTCCGTATCCTGTATATCTTAATTGACTTAATTCGTGGTCTCAAGTCTCAACAAAACTTAAAAACGTATATACGGTCAGGCACGTAGCCAGGATTTTATTTTGGAGGGGGTCGAAATAAAAACAATTTTTATGCTTAATTGATATATTTTTTTTTTTTTTATTTAAATAAAATTTATTTACAATCTATATTTAATATAATACAATAAGTAAATTTGAGTAATAGAATTTTTGACATGAGTTCACATGATAAGAGAAAAATATTCATTGATATTACTCTTCAGTTAGTACTAGGTATAACGGAAAAATGAATACATTAAGAGAAATGAAAAAGAAATAAAAGTAAAACTAGGTAATAATCAGAGTTCAAGTTTAAACCGATGTTGGACCTTAGGATAAGAGGTCTCTGGACTATTTTCTTTTTAATCTACGAGTTGTATTGGGTAGCTCGATAGTGGATAGATTGGCGATGAGGGGGTTTGGGTGAAGATGTAGTTTTTTGTGAAATCGTTTATATAATTTTGAGGCTTGGTCGGAGATGGGTGATATGTTAAGGTAATTATGGAGAGTTAGATTACTTACATACCAGGGGGCATTGGTTATTGTTCTGAGGGATATTGATTGAAATGCTTGTAGATTTTTTAAGTTGGAATTTTTGGCAGCTCCCCAAAAGTGGATTCCATAAGTAGCTATAGGATTGAGGAGAAGTTTATAAATTTAATTGATATAATATAAAACCTTTTTTTTTTTAGTTGACAAATTTAAACCAAGTTACAAGTTACAAATTACAATACAATATAAAATACAATATATTATTATTTAAAATTTTCAACTGATGTAGTGAGGTCTATAATATTAATTTACTGTTTTTTTGAGCCATTACATCCAACACTTCGTCTGTAGAGTTAGATACTTCCCAATGAACTGACAGAAGAGTAAATCCCGTTAAACGCTAATTTCCAGTTTCGTTACGAAGTAATGTTTTTAAGCGTTTTAATGTCGAAAATGAGCGTTCAGCTGCTGTTGTAGAAACTGGTAGTGTTGCCAAGATTTTTAATAAAAAATGTATGTTTGGATAAAACTTTGCATCACATGCATCCAAAATATCCATCATTTCAGTGGGGTTTTTTTCTACATTTACCCCTTTTTCACACCATAATAAAAATTCAGAACAAACGACTTTTTCAGATATAATATGATCTTCGTAAAATATGTTTAAATTTACCAATTTACAGAATTTTACGTAAATTTACGTAAATTCCACATCTCTACCCATAGATAATAATATTCGACCGTTCTATAGTGTTTTATTTTTGTGCCACAACACAATAACATTTTTTTGAATAACACGTATTTTATTTTAATTTAAATTATAAGGACAATGATTTTATGTGCCGGGGCACAACAATTTCGGGGGGGGGGGGTCCAGACCCCATGGACCCCCCCTGGATACGTGCCTGTATACAGTCATGACTAAAATACCAAATACTAATAACTATAATATAATAAGCACGGCTTTACAATTTACATAGTATGGTACCATACATAACGAAAGAAGAAAAACTGTACAGTTTTATAAGCAAACTGATAGATGGCGCTGCAGAATCTTAGGTAAAATAAATAATTAAGCTGATAAATTAGCTGATATCAGGAGGACACTTGTGGGACATAAACGTCCTGTAGAATGTAATACATCGTACTGCAACCATACTATCTAAAGCCGTGCTAATAACTAATAAGTAATAATATCTATAATTAATATCTATATAGTATAATTTGCCAACCAACTTCTCAAGCGGTATTATTATAATATAGTAACGAATATCGTAATACGTGGCAATATATTTTACCAGTTTTCCGGAAATTCCAAAATCATAATTTATATTTTATTTTATTTCTCTTCGGCTCTACGCTCCTATGGCCTACCTATTTTAAACATTTTAGTTGACTTTTATCCGTCGGCTTGACATGTGGTAAATAAATAGGTACCTAATTAATTTCTCATTATCTTAGTTCTTGTAGTTTCTTAGAAAAATGTAATTATTGTACATTGATAAGCCGAGTCTTGTCTAAAATAAATGTTGTGAATTCGTGTTGGGAACTTATATTTTATTATAAATAATATAAATAATTGTTTTTTAAATTTTTTACGGCTTGACAATTGTAAGGGGGGGGGGCTCAGCCTTCAAATGTGTGTTTTTTCTAGATTACTGAACACCCGTATTAACCAATATTAACCCGAAAAATAACGGTTAAATTAAATCCAGAACGTTAAATCTTGACGAAAAATACGAGTACGGTCTCTTCTGAAACAGAATATAAGTAATTTTGTTATTGTTGTATCTAGTATTTTATTTTTTATTTTCTAAATAGCTTTTTGATACAATCTTAATTTCATGATGAATTGTCAATCTTAAATATCATCATCCTTGCACTATTGTAGGCTATTATATAAATAATCATAGGCGCAAATCACCTAAAAATATCAGGGGGGCTTAAGCACCAACATTTTTTTGGAGGAAACAGACCCGTGAGGGGCTTTGCTCCTCACACACCCCAACAGTACCACACCATATATATTAACAAAATACAAATCAGTAATCACACAAATCCAACGGGACGGAATGCAATAAAGCTACAAAACTATTTTAATCCTATTTTGTGGAATTACCTATACTGCGGGTCTAATTAGAGAAAACGAGCACGTCGTGCCATCGTCGCGGTCGGTCAGCGTTGATTGTAGACACTAGATACGCCGAATCTTATAATTTATATATATGTTGTAAATGTTCAATATGTTTAACAATTATTTCCCGGTTCCTTATTATATCATAATCTTACAACAACAATAAATTATGATATTATATTGTATTATGTCATAGCAGCTTAATATATCCAGATGTAAACTTTATATATTTTATTATTAATTTATTAATACAAATAATTAAATAAATCTGTTTTTGAATTTTTAATAAATGTAATTAGGTAGGTATTATGGAAATATTAAGATAGTAGTACTATAAGTTATAATCACAGGATTCGGGGTGCTAGCATTTAAATTCAGGGTGCCAAGCACCCTTAGCACCCCAGGCGCGATTTGCGCCTATGTAAATAATTAAGACTTAAAATACCTTTGAAGTATGATTTTAAAAAAATTAACTACTATACCTACCATATTACATTTGTTATCCGACAGTTAAACTAATATATTTTATAATTAATACACTATTAAAAATGTATTATTATATAGTGTTTGATTTTTTAGGTAAATTGTAAGAACCCTAAACCGGTGGAAGTAAAACAATCAAGGTCATTAATGGCGTATGCAAGGCGCTACTGGATCTTCGCGAGGAAGTGCCCAGGCTATTTGAAAAGATTTGTGATTTGGATTTGGAAACACATAAAATTTGGTGTTCAATGCGAACCTATTGAAAACCAAAAAATTAGATGTATTACTAAGGGAGGTGCTAAAAAGGTTATTACTGAAACACAATGGAAACGAATACCGCCAAGTCTACGGAACCGTTTGCTTAAGAAAACCACTACTACACCTCCAGTTTCAACAACCTAATATTTCGAAAATAATCATATTGTTTATACCATTCATACCATTCAATAAAGAAAATTGTTACACATTTATTTTTAAAAATTATTTTATTTATTGAAGCAAAACTTCTTACCCGACTCCGGAAACGTTAAACGTTGAATAATTTACATTACTATGGTGCATGCGCGTCATCCGTATACCTTCTATGCAACGGTATGCTGATTTGTGCGCAGGGGGGGGGTCGGGGGCGTTAATTCGAGCACGTCGTACGTCGTCCGTAGTCGAGCGTTGGTAGTGCCACAGAACCATAGTATACTTTTTTTTTTCTAGTGTCTAGAACCATTGAGTGAGCCCTACTCGTTGGCGCATCCAAATGACCGAGCTCCGCGTTTTTGCACCCAAATTTCACCTATGCTATTGAAGCAGAATTTTCGCTATAGCAGACAAAATGGACCAAGATTTTGGAGAAAAATAGACCATCAAATGTTTTTAACGCGTTGTCCCAGTGCTATCTAGATTTTTTTCCGTCAATTTCTTATTTATTAAATGTATTGGGAACTTTGCCCGTATCAACATCAACACCTGAAAGGACGTTTTCAACTTTAAAACGCCTAAAAACGTTTTTAAGAAACAGAACCGGACAAGAAAGGTTAGTAAGACTAGCCCTCATGAGTGTACATAGAGATATTGAAATTGACTCTGAAGAAGTTATCAAAAGATTATATTATTACATAATATAACATTTATACTCTAACCCCAGCTCAATAATGGTGGTTTGGAGTTGTAGGAGTGAGATAGAATCTCTAAGTATTGATTCCTCCTCGTGTTGCTTTTCAGCTATTTTATATCTATATATTGGTTGGGTCTTTTTTTTGTCCTTCTATTTATGAGTACCTGATGTGCCACTTGATTTGCTGTTACTGCTGTTATTCGTGTTTATCTTTCGTAGAGTCACAGTCGAGTTTCTTGATAAGTCCCCACGCTTTAATATTGCTGTGTTTCATGTCCACATTGTTGAGAAATGTGTGCCAGTTTGTCCTTTTTACCTCTGTAATGTTTTCTAATAAGCGTTCTCCTTCTTTGATTGTATTTAGGTTGAAAGGGTCATCTTCCTATAGATTTGTGTACAATTGAAACTGTTCTGATAGTTCAGAGGTTAAGTCTGGTATATAATCTGGTATATTATCTTGTTCTACAACCTCTGTGAATAAATTTCCTTGAGATACGTTACACATTTTCCACGAAGGTGTCATACTGCTCACTAGTAGCGGTCAGGTGATATATATCTGCGTCTAGGCTATTCGAGAAATCCAACCAGTTAGCCTTTTGGAAGTTAAATCTCCTTCAGAATGGTATTATGTTAGCTCTGATTGTATGTGTTATTTTACATGATATGGGTCTATGTTGTGAACGTGGTATGTGTTTTTCAACTCGTTTGATCGTCTGTTTCTTTAGATAATTGTTGACGAAAATTAGGTCCTGGTTGTATTCCATCCTCCATCGTCCGCTATTAAATGAGGATGGAAGTTTGGGGTCATAGATCTGTGTAAGTTGCCATGCTTCCACTTATGATTCAACGAGGTCCCCATTTTTATCGGTTACTTTATATCCTCATGTAGTACTATGGCTGTTGAAGTCGCCAACTACTATTTGTGTTCCTTGGTTATTACAATTCTCAGGGTCATGAAAGGCAAAGGGAGTTACAGAGGGCTTATAGATCAAGGTAATAATACAGTTCTGTATTTCAATAGTTAGAATCTCTATGTTTAGTTTTTCTGATAGTTTAGCAGATATTATGCTCCATGATGAACCAGTATTATAGTAGTGCTTTAATGACAGTTGACTTCGATCTGCGGTGTACTGGTAATTCTGCGATGACAGCATACAACGAACAGATAGCGTAGCGACGGTCGAAAAGATTAACCGGGGAAGTCAAAAACACTCAGGAGTTCGATTGTTCTTCAGTAGGTACTTGTTCCATGGAACGGTATACGTAAAGTCTAATACGGAGGCTATATTGGTGGATAAATCCACTACTCTTCGGCTCAGGGGTTTGAATCGATTTGGTAACGGCCCGCTGACCCGTATTTATGGTAATACGAGGTTTCTAAATTTATGTAGTGTGGTTCGGTAACTTTTCGTTGTTTTGCATGTTTTCATATTTTAATATTTATTACGGATATGAATTAGTGGTCCATAACGATGGAAAAAGGTGTGTTAGAACGATTTATAACATTTTCATACGCAGATTTAATTACCATTTACGAGAAAAGGCTACTTGTGGCTGGGGTATTCCAAACTATTGAGCGCACCAGCCTTCTCATACGTAGCGGCCGCTGGTAATTGTACATAATACGAAACGTCGGGCGTTTTCGTTATAAAATTTAATACGAAACGCACCACTATACTCTATTTCAAGTAAGATCAGGCTTTGGCGGTGACCAGTTTTCGTTCCGCGACGGGACAGACGCCGACCCCACTACTGTGGCGTATCAGGCGCTGCCACGGGAAGATAGCCATGCCTATGCACACAACTCGGCCGCCGAAGGCTGATCTTATTTGGAATAGAGTATAGATCATAGATGGTATGATTCTGAAATATATAGAGCAGTGGGTGTTGTCTCATTACACATAAGATACATATTAAAAAAAAAAAAAACTGTGCGTGTATTACGAGTATACTCGTATACGCTCGGATGAAGTGAAACTTCTTTCAGAGTACTTCAACTGATGGAATATATTAGGTTTGTGTTGGAATAACAAAAAAATAAAATACACAAATCTATTTTATTAATAAAAAATATTAATTATTATTATGTTTATTAACCTACCTAAATCAAACATGCCAAAATCAAACGAATAATCAGATATTAACACCATATTTTTTTTTCTTTTGATTTTGACATTTTTGATTTAGCTAGGTAAATAAATATAATAATTAATAATTATTATTATTTTTAATAATATAGACAAGGTTTTCCTACCGAATTAACCAGAACACCAAACATAATATTAACAAATTGAGTTTTGTTTGGTAATACGAGATAATTAGATAGTCATACTAAATGTTGGAATAACTCAATACATACATATTATATGAACGCATTCACTTTGAATTTGAAAAATATTGTCGAAGTGCGTGGACGTTGTGCATTGGATCCTCTCGTGTAAAAGGCAGCTCGAAAAGTCGATTCTGTATGATCCTTATTTAGAGCGATTTTGTGGAATCCCTTCTTTTGATATGCATTGATTAATATGTAATGTTTAAGTGTTAAAATGATTTAATTTTATTTTGTGCGGTATGACATAGGTGCTGGTAATTTATCGTGTGGTTTTTATCGAATGTCTTGTTCGTAGGAATTTTGTAGGGGTCTTAAATATGTGTTTAAATTTTTAATTGGTGGTTACCTACACAACCCTTACAACGATGTCGTCTGGCGCCGCTGATAATTGATTGTGTTGTTTTTACTACACGTCTGATCGGAGAGGTGTTGAATATTTTGAAACTATATTTTATGTGTTGCACGTGTTGCACGTGTGTGTAAAAGGAGTGCGTATATGGTATATAATATGTTTATTGAATCACCCAACATTCCATACGGCCCGTAGCAATTAGTTATCCCGTGTTTTTATTTAAGTATAGAAATATTACACAATAATTAAATAATTAAAATAATTATGGTGCAAAATAATGATTATTGAGAATCTACCTCCCAAAGTGTTTTAATAGTTACGTATAATTATAACGGACCAACTGTTGATTTACTGTTTATATCGGTATTCATTCACCAAACTTAATTGGTGAACGCTTGGGAACTTCATAAAATAATATTTAAACAATAATTTTTAAATGCTTATCATAATAATAGTTAATAGCAGTACAGAAATTATTTTTCAAATAATAATCAATATATACAATTTTAGGTAGGGAGGTATAATTGTATGTGGTTTATTTAAATAAGTACTAAGACAGTAAATTTCAATAAGCTATTTTCAATCCATTTATAATATTTTTTGTGGATGACTTTTTGTTAGACGTCATAATTACGTCATAATTACCTAAACCTAAAATGATAGTACCTAACGTGGTTATGTTTATTATTGATATCATTCAATGTGTGCAAAGTAAGTATCTATTCATAAAAATCTTATTTTTGTTGAATATAAGCAATTGCCATGGAATTCCAATTTCCATTCCAGAGGTAAATAAGTATTACGTAATTGTATGATAAGTCATACCAACAGCGCATTATTGTAGTGTTGCAAAAAAACTGTTTATTTTGAATTTAAAATGATTTACTATTTTAGAAGTCAGAAGATAAATATTTGCACTGTTATTTTATACATAATTTAAAATGGACAATAATCATTAATCAATATTAAAATCCAAATTCTAATATATGATGTAAAATGCTGTTTGAGTTAAAAACATTTAAAATTGTACAAAATCTTTGAAATTGTTTATTTTAAGAAGTCTAAACTCTGGTAATTTTTGTTCCTGTATTAATTTCCCAATGGAGTAATTTTTAAATATACATATATTGTCATTCACCAAGTATGCTCATTGCCTCATTCCCATTTTTTCCTTTGAAAATTAATTTATTCAAATACTGATTTTTGGAATTTTCAAATATACCTATATAGGTGCTAATAAAGGTCATTTTTTGAAGTTCTTGAATTTTTTTCGCAATAGATACTTAGGAGTACCTATCATTTTTTGATACAAACTTCTGTTTTTCAGATGATAACCTCTTTTTTACTCTAAATTATCCAGTTGATATTATTTTTGAAATTGTGGTACTTATATTTCAAAAATTCAACGAGTAGTTTTTGGATGTTAAAACCCTCAACATTTTTTTTGATTACACTAATAACTATCCTAGACGTATGAGAAACTAAGTATACATTTTTAAGTTTTTGGTGAACTATTTTTCATCAATAATCAAATAAAAACTAAAAAAAAAAAAAAACAAAAAATTTATTATGCCTATAAATAGCTGAAAAAGAGTTTAAAAATGTTGCGAATTTTATTTCATACGGAAAATGGTAATATTTATGAAAATTTTAAGTATTATGGTTATTTTTTTGAGTTATCAAATAACAAATCGATGTTGTCAAAAAAGCGGTTTTTGCATTTAAATTCTCGTGGTTTTTAATTTTTCTATATCAAAATATTATACAGTCAATCCACCCCTAACGAACACATCCAAACAGTGGACATTTTTTGGGAACCAACGACATACTTTCTACAATATGAACCCTCTGAATAGCGTACACCTCATAAATGTGCATAATACTGTCAAAAATAATAAGACATATTATAATATAATATGTAACATGGTAAAAGAATAATTATTATAATTACATATTCAACATATATCATACAAATAAATTTGAATATTCTCAGTTTTTTTTAAATATCTTCTAGATATAAATTGGTAAAACAATATATTATTATATGATGACAACTTTAGATTATATGAATACATGAACTCAATCAATGATAGCAAAAATAAAAATCTAAATAATATCTACTTTCAAACACACTAAATTTACTGCAACTATCAGTATTTCCCAAAAATTTTTGGTATAACTCAGGTGGATTGATAGGTATCATAATAATATCAATCCACCATGGGTATTGTGTATAACATTCCTCCCACCCAAATACAAAAACAGCCGCGTCGCCGGAGAACCGAGGCCATATATATAAGACGGTTAGGTCAGTCGTCTATGGATTTTGTCACGAGCCCAGAATCACTCACCCATCTACGGACTCCAGAGAAATCCACTATTCATAATTACCAATACGTTTTTACGACCACCAATTTCTTTTCACACGTGTCTTTAGCCATCACCCTGGCCGTCTAAGATCACGGCATGTGTGTTGACCAGTGGTCACTTTGATGCTGAAGCAATTTCAAGACGACCAATATCAACGCACCCTGTCAAACATCGTGTAACGGATGTATTTCACCACTCCCTTTACCTATTGTTTGTGCAAAACCACTTATTGTACATATACATTTCAGCTCAAAATAATAATATTAAGTTTTATATCAGCGCATATTCCTGGCACAGACTACGCGGAGATTTCAGAGTTGTCGTTGTTCGGTCAAAATTAGAGTTGTGTGCGGGTGGTGGTGATAAGACACAGACACCATGCGCAAATGTAAAATTAAATGTACAATTATCATATTAGATTTTAAGAATATTTTTAGAACTTCTTAAATGAATTACACTTGGTTGTCGTCGTCATGTACCTGGTTATTCTCCTAGAACGTCATCCAGTCATGGCCATGCCACCGCCCATCGAACAGCCCGTGATCGGGTGAGGCGGGAGAGTCGACAGAAACGCGCTGTTTGTTCCCGAAGTGGTGGTTTATAGCAACAAGCGTCGGTAGCGCATAGTAGATGCTATGCCGCCGTGGCCACATCGTTATTTCATTTCCATAAACCACAAGAATACAAACTGTCATAATACAACTAAGATTATTATTACTCTTTTAATATTTATAATAACTGCCCAACTTAAGTATGTAAACTTTTTTGTTATGCAAGTACTAACTACCAAGTTGTTACTATAGAAAACGATTATATAATATTTAAAAAACTGTTGTTGAAGTAAACGCAGATTATGAGTAGAGCCCGGATTTATATGCATTTAAAAAGTGTCAAATATGATGCAAATATGCAAGGAAAATGTGGCTCAATATGCAATTATATTCCATATTATGTTAAACATTATAAAATGTGATTTTTTTTAAAAAAAGCACATTATTACACCAAAGAAATTAGTACCTACTAGATATTCTATCAGAAACAAAATAATATTTAAATAGTTAAATATTTAATACTTTAAAAACCAAAATGCAATATTATATAATCTTCATTTTTTCATATTTTAGATTGCTTAAAATACAATGTCTAAAACTCTCAGAAAACTTAAAAAAAACAATCAAAATAAAAAAAATTAAATCATCTATAAATATTATTCATTATAAAAAAAAATTGTGAAATTGAGTTACTGCGTTATTCGTTGCGCACATCGAAGTAACAACATAGTACGCCGAAATGCGGGTGTATGTGAATTATTGTTGTTAATATAATATTATTATCTATACGTGCTCCAATCTCATGAAGTGTTGCAAATATGACAATATTTTAAGAATATTAACGATTTTTTTCTCTTTTAAAATTACTAAAATATATTTATCTTAAATAAAATAGGTAATTTATTAAAAACCCATTAAATATGCATGTTATATGCATTTATGGACCAATATGCAATAATCCTCTAAATATGCAAAATATGCAATATAAAATGTATTGTTTAAATTGAGTGTGAGATGAACTATGGGCATTTTAGAACCGCCTAGACGTGCATACACTTAGTACAAACATGCAAATGCATATAAATCCGAGCTCTAATTATCCATGCAAGTTAGTGTGAAAATAATACTGAAATAAGTTCGTTTTATATAATATGAAAGTATAAAATAATGTGACACACACAATAATATAATATATTAGATAAATTGTTCTTAAAATCATCATTTTTACTTTTGTATATGAAAAATTCAAGTATATGAATCTTCATCAAGTGTAATGCCTAAATCTATGATCACGCCACTGTATAGGTGCAAATAAATACTATAAATACGGGTAAACCCATAAAGTCAGACTTTTGTCTAATATCCAATTTTTTGGAATTATGGAAGTGGTAAAGCTGTGAACTTTGTCACAGCCACATCGCTGATTGCATAGATCCATCATGTAGAATAATTAAATTATTTCGTCTTCCAAATTTATTTACGCATTTTTAGTATAGTATTTTGTTTGTATTTTTAAAGTTATCTCAAAATATATTTAATTTAATTTACTTAACAACTTGTGTCAATTTCTGTTAACAAACCACATTGTGTATCAGGGGCGTTACCAGGAATTTTTCAAAGGGGGTCCAAATTTTTTTAACAAGTAAAAAGTTTAAAAAAATGATATCATTGAAAAACTAACAAAAATGTTTATTCATAAGCTCTTTGAATGGTAAAAGAAATAAGCATAACACCGTAATCTTACAATTAAAATGTAACTTTATGTATTAAAATATAATTTTTAATAGTTTAAAATTTTAGTCTATTGTGGGGGTGGGATCCAGACCCGAAAACCCCCCCTTGGGTACGCCCCTGTTGTGTATTCTTTTTCTGATACACCTAACCAATACGTATTACCTATGTAATGACTAATAATATTACATACTAATATAGGTACTATACTAATATATTGACTCATATACTTACCTTAATTTTGTAGGTACCAACCTACCTATATTCAAAGGTAGGCAAGTTAATGAAAATAATTAACTCAAGTTAAGTTAAGTTAAGAGGACACTAGAGCGATAAGTTAAAAGTTAACAGTTAAAAAATTATAAATTTAACTCGATTAATTAAGTTTAAAGTTAATATAGAAAAAAATATTAACTTAACTCAGTTTAAAAAAAGTTAGTCTATTTTTTTTTAATTAGCATGTAAATCACATAAAGAGTAAATTTGTATTTCTAGTTTCTAATTTATAAATTATAAAAAACAATTTTATTGAACTTTTATAATAATGTACACTGTATACCCTTTTACTTTTACTTTACCTACTATTATTTATTAATTTAAATTATACTCATCTCAAATTAATAATTTAACAAATACATTTTTTTTATATCATATAGCAATTGAATGTCATGATACGTGAAGATAAGTACATGACCTTCGTCCTTCATATATATTATAAGTTATATAACATTAAAACATAACAATTGTCAATTTGTAATTTAAAAATATTAATTGTATTAAAAACACAATATATAAATTACAACTTGATAAAATATATTAATATACACAAAATTATGTTATCAAGAAAAAGAATAAAAATGTTTGTGTTTTTATATTGGATTATTTTTATTTTATACTGATATATATATATATATATATAAAGTATAAACGAAAAATTTCAAAATGTTTTTAACTTGATGGATTTTTTAAAATCAACTGAGAAAAGCTAAGTTATTCCAACTGTAAATTAAACTAGTTAAGTTTATAAGTTTATAATTAGAAAATAAACTAACTAGTTAAGTTAAATAGTTAAAAAAAAATTAACTTTTTAACTAGTTAATGCCCACCTTTTCCTATATTCCCAATAAACAAACAATAACTAGACTTGTTGAACGGATTGCAAAAAAATGAAAAAGACAATGAAAAATATTTCTTAAAATATATTGCACGTCATGTTTGTTCAACAAATTCTTTTAAAATAATAATTTTAATTAATTACTATTGTAATGTAAAATGTAGGTATTTAATACGTAAACTTGCACATTAAAATATTACGTTGGCCAGAAAATAGAGAAACGTAATTTAATTGTGCTGACTATAATACACAGGTATATATTTTTCATTGCTAATGTAAATATTAATAACACTTTGTTTATTATTTATTATTTTACTTTTTATTGACAGCAGTAAGTTTTGTACCCAAGAAAGTTAAACATAATATTCAAGTAGTCATCAAGATACGTGGAAGAAAGAGGATGTGGCTGCACTAGACCCGCACCGGGAACATTGCTAATTTGCATGTAGCAGATCCATTTTTGTTTTCATAGATTTTACATTAGAGTGAATTGAAATTTAGGTTGATTAAGATAAGAATATTAACTATAAACTAGATCAGCTTATTGGCTTTTAATAATATTTTGATTTTAAAATCATAATAATATTTGACATAGGTAGGTTTGAGGTATAGTTATTACTGATTATAGTTATTAATAACTAAACAATTTACTGTTCGCGTGGTTCAGAAAGACAAAACAAATTTTGCGTTGACATAATTTTAAACGAAGACAAAAAAAAAATTAAAGACACCAAGTTGCATGTACGTAGTTTGATCGTAAATGATTTTTTGTCACGCCTGCACCGAAAGTTTAGTTTCCGGATGACAGGATTGTTACCATCCGATTTTTATAATAATAATATACTAATCGGTTCTACCTTATATATGTTTATAAAATTATACTTGATATTATATTATACGAATGAGTATAATATAATTTACCCCTTCGACCTATATACTATATATTTTTATTATAAGCTTAAGTCGTATATAGTACATCATGTTGACTTCTTCCCTTTATAATAAGGCTAATTTGTTTATATTATATGGTGTAGAATATCAATGTACGTAGCATATACATAATTATATTTTATAACAAATTATGTAAAATAAATAACTCATGACACTATAATAAACGAGTATTCATATTTTGAGCTGACGTCTCACCTTGCAAGTACAGTGAACTCTCTCAAGTTGTATATATTAAAGTGAAAATCACATATTTGTCATAATGTGATGAATGATAAAAAATTATCATAAAAAAAAAAATTTAATTTGTCATTAAATACTAAAATAATTTGTTGTTGCCTGTTGGTAGCTGTAACGTATGACTTGACATGTGAATTACAAAGTTGTATATAAATGAAAAGTAAATTATAATAATATTAAAAGATATTATCTAATCTAATAATCTATAAAAATGAATCTATGTTTGTCCATCCTCTATAGACTCTACAACTACTGGACGGTTCTCAATAAAAGTTATATCAGTAGACTCCTAGAGACTCAGGAACGGGTTGCAGCTTAATTTTTAGGTCACACATGAATGTTTTTTTAGGATCACAAAAATGTTGTTTGTTTTGTATAGCGTTATCATTGGTTACAGATAATAAAATAGTTATAATGATTGGACATCGTTTTCTGTTTATAGCTAGTGTTATATTTTAGGGTCGCTTACTTGTCATCATAATAATACTAGCTGAATAACCCGGCTTCTCCTGCGTGCAATTTTTTTTGTTGCATATACTACATAATATATAATATACGCAATACGCTGTATATAAGAGTATCTCAGTTTTAGTGATCCTCAATTCACGGACAAATTGGTGTCAGTGAAATAATTTGACCTAGACGAGCAACCGCAAGTCGTGGATGGGATATAGTACTTGGTATATTTTTTAACGGGGTTTAAACTACTTGCCCTCTAAACTATTCTGACATAACTAAAAACAATCTTTGAGATTTTCGTCAAACTCTAGTTTTTGAGTATAATATACAGCCACACACATACATTT
>NC_042494.1:131025218-131026507 GCF_005508785.2 Acyrthosiphon pisum
TGGTCACATTTCCATATATGACTTTTCTTCGGTTCCAAATTTTTCAAAAGTATACATATAACCGTTATAAATTAATTTATCTTTGCCTTTTTCACTCTTTATGAACTCCATTATTATAAAATAAAAAAACAGTAAACACACACAATAACGTACTAGCATGGACTAAAAAATGCAAGCATGTAATGACAAATTGGTACGACCATCGGAATATAGATGACGATAAATCGATAACGATCGTATAAGCTTATCTAAGTTATTGCCACGCTAGTTCAATCATCTCGTGTGTACATCATATAATAGTATTTAAGATTATTATATCTGTTAATCCCATTGTAAATTGGGCTTACTGTATGTAACATAAAACTCGGATGTGTATATAATATATATTAAATATTAACTATGTAATGAGTATAATAAAATAATTAAAAAACTAAAATTGTTCGTTTGACGATCAATTATCCTAGCGACCAATTATATTCACGATAAATTCACCCGCGATCAATTCACCGGCGATCAAATGTTCGCGACCAATTCACCGCGAACCGTTGCAGATTATAATATAAGGTAATAGTAGAAATTAATGTGTGTTACCCTGGCACCCCAAGGTCAAAATTTCGACTTGAAAACCGTATGGTACTATGTAATCTTTTATGAAACAATTTGTAACCACAAAAAAAAATTTGTAACCAAACCGGTGCCCCGGAAAACCGCAATCCAAATTTCGGGTGCCAGGGTAACGTTAACCCAGCACCCGAAACATTAAATAATTACAATTTCGACTTGAAAACCGTATGGTATTATGTAATATTTTATGTAACAATTTGTAACCACAAAAACAAATTTTGTAACCAACCCGGTGCCCCGGAAAACCGCAATCTAAATCGCGGGTGCCAGGGTAACGTTACCCCAGCACCCGAAACATTAAATAATTACAATTTCGACTTGAAAACCGATTGGTATTATGTAATCTTTTATGTAACAATTTTTAACCACAAATAAAAAATTTTTAACCAGCCCGGTCCTCCGGAAAACCACAATCCAAATTGCGGGTGCCAGGGTAACGTTACCCCAGCACCCGAAACATTAAATAATTACAATTTTGAGTTGAAAACCGATTGGTATTATGTAATCCTTAAAGTTTTCAATGGGAGGCGGGGATCAACTAAAGGCGCGTCCAGACGGAGTAGCTTTTGCCGCGCAGCACGGCTGTGCGGCATGAGTATGAATACATAAATACATTTTCCGCGGCTTTTTTTGATGCCGCGAGGCAAAATTTCCGATCGGCCTAG
>NC_042494.1:131026607-131027881 GCF_005508785.2 Acyrthosiphon pisum
TTCAATACGATCTTGTTGGTTATTCTGCACTCGGTGAAGATATTATGTTTGATCGTGAGTTGGACACCACAGGTGGTGCAGCTGGGTGGATCCTCTTTTGTCAAAAGGTGTCGGTGGGTACATGAAGTATGACCTATTCTTAGGCGGTTTATAATTGTTTCTAGTCTTCTAGAACACCCGGGAGGGGGAGGCCATGGGATTATTGATTTTTTAATTTCGTTGAGTTTGGTTGTTTGATTTGACCAATATTGTTGCCACCTTTCGATTGTGTGATTTTTATATATTTTCTTGCGTCGGTATAGGAGAAATCTGATATAGTGATAGCTTTAGGTGACATGTGCGAGAGTTTGGCGACCTCGTCTGCTTTTTCGTTGCCTGTTATATTGCTATGTCCGGGAATCCACATGAAAGATATGTGTTTGCCGGTAGACTGTGCAATGTGACAGGAGTTATGAATATTTCTCACTATATCAGTAGGATTGGTTGTATTTTTAAGACTTGTTAATGCACTAAGTGAGTCACTTATTATAATACATAGTTTGTCGTCGACGGATTGTGTGAAATATTTTATGGCTTCTAGTATTGCTATGGCTTCAGCTGTGTATATTGAACATTTGTCGGATAATTTAAGTTGAATTTCGATGGCGCCACATATGACTGCAGCTCCGACTCTTTGATCTGTTATAGATGCGTCGGTGTAAATCTGTGTGTGTGGTTCGGCTTTAGCTATGATTTCATTGAAGTAGCGTTTATATATTTTAGGATTTGTGTCTTTTTTTGGGAGGTGATGGAGATCGAGGTTGATGTCTGGAGAAATTGTCCAAGGTGGCTGAAGACTGATAGTTTATGGTATGATCTGGTCTAGGTCAAATTTATCTTGTAGATTTTTAAATATCCTTAAGGGAGATGAGGAGATTCCTTGTGGGGATCTATATACTCTGGCTGCCAGTAAAGTTTTCTGCTCTGCCCATCTCAGTGATAGGAAGGGTATTCCTGCTATATTGGATATGCTGTTAATGGGACTGGAACGGAATGCCCCTATTGCAAGTCGCATACCTGAGTTATGGAGTGTTTCGAGCTTTTTTAGGTGCCGGTGGTTTGCTGAAAAAAATAGGGGTGATCCATAATCTAATTTGGCCAAGATGAGAGCTTTGTGGATCTTGATAAGTACCGAGGAATGGGCTCCCCATGATGTATGGGATAACGTTTTAATTATATTAAGTCGATTGGCGCAAGCTTGTTTTAGTTGTAGAATGTGGGGTGTCCAAGAACAT
>NC_042494.1:131027981-131028163 GCF_005508785.2 Acyrthosiphon pisum
TCATTATTTTTATTAGGTAGGTATTACCTAATGTCTTATTATTTTGATTTAAAAATAAATAATGCTGAATATTATTATAGTGACGGAAAAAGGGGGAATCCTTTGGGTTTTCCTTTTTACATAAATCCGGTACGCTCTCAAATCCTATCAGTTAGTGTTTATTCTATCTTTAACCGAACTGA
>NC_042494.1:131028213-131030956 GCF_005508785.2 Acyrthosiphon pisum
TCAAGCCAATAATATATTTCCTATATTCAAACTTTGAGAAAACGTCCTCAACAATGGAAATTGTGGATTGAATACCGTTACAACAAAAATGTCAAATAAAATTCCCAACAATATAGTTCACATACAAGAACTACCGACACTCAATTCATTGATACGCGATATAAAACTTAAAGAAACAAAAAACAATGATAAAAACACAAAAATTGAAATAAATAAAGTAAAAATCATTTCGATCGAAAATCATACAAAAAGAAATGAAGAATTAACAATATAGGTACCCCAACACACCAATTTGTACACAAAAAAAAAAACACTCATTGATGGACCAAAAAAAAAAAAAAAAAATAATAAAAAGGTCAAACAAACCAACATCCTTAAAAATACAGAAATCATCAAGTTCTACAAATCACAAATCACATAACAATTGTCAAATAAACCAATAAACAATAAAAATACTCACTCTGACAAGTATCGAAACTATTTATTATAAAAAACAAAAAAATATTAATTATGTAATCTTTAAAGTTTTCAATGGGAGGCGGGGATGAACTAAAGGCGCGTCCAGACGGAGCAGCTTTTGCCGCGCAGCACGGCTGTGCGGCATGAGTATGAATACATAAATACATTTTCCGCGGCTTTTTTTGATGCCGCGAGGCAAAAATTCCGATCGGCCTAGGTGGTCTACATCAAAGGAAAGCCGCATGTGTGTGACGTATTTTCGGCAGAGCCGCGCGGCATCAGTACTTATTTAATACTTTTTCGGGTTTTTAAATTATTTTTTAAGTAATTAGTAGCTGAACATTTTTTTGTCAAATGCATCACTGTGTGGACGCGAATTTGCCATGAAAGATTACGAACCCTACGCTTATTTATAGAAGTGTTGTAATTTGTAGGGTTTGTAAATTGTAGTGTACATCATTTTTGAACGAGTATTAAAACAATTATCGTCATAAGCGTGTGCAAAACGGTGCTTCACTGTACCAGAAAAATTATTTTAAATTCACAAGTAAAACTGTAAATGTTTGTTGTTTTTTATTCTTGTAGCATAACAATAAAAAGTCTGAAATTGAGTTATATATACTTTATACATGTAGGTACAATATAATCCACTGTTCATAAACTCGAATAAAAGTTATAACTTTAAACTTTGGATAAATTAAAATAGCAGGATACAATTTTGATTTTCAAAGTAGAATTTTAATAAATAAATTAATAGTAGTAGATAAAACCATAGCGCTATTGAAGCATTGTGGCATATATGGGGCATATATTGACTTGTCCCCACTAATTTCATTTCAACCCCCCTCCCCTATTTATTTAAATATATTCATTGATTCAATAATCAGTACGTAATAAAAAACTTATGTTGATTTAATAAAATTTAGCCATGGCCAAATCAGTTGTCCATATTGTGATTATGGATATAACATTAATATGTGTGGATTATGTACATCCGAATACTGAACCACAATAAGAGAAAACTGATTAAAAAAGAGTTAAATAGATAACTCAAAGAGCTCTAATATTTAGCATATTTTGAGCATTCGAAAATAATCGGAACTTACATGATAATAATTTTCTAAGAAGATTATTAACATAATAAAAACCCGCGATTTAGATTGCGGTTTTCCGGGTCACCGGGTTGGTTACAATTTTTTTTTTTGTGGTTACAAATTGTTACATAAAAGATTACATAATACCAATCGGTTTTCAAGTCTAAATTTTGACCTTGGGGTGCCAGGGTAACACACCTGAAAAAAGAATGTGAAAATCTGTTTTCTCATTTACTTATGGTAGGCAGATAACTATATAATAAAATATTTTTATAAAATTATTAATATTATTATTATTTATCATATTTTTACGATTGTAAACTTATTATACCTAGCCAACTTTTATATTAATTATTAGGTGCCTGTCGCCTGTGTACTAAGATTTAAAATCATAAACTAATGACCTTTGTCAGACATAATATATAGGTCATAACTCATAGGTAGTTATACCTATGTAGTTTTTCCTGCAAAGGGAAAAAAGAAAAAAAATCTATAACACCTAACCAACTGTGTCATCAATTAGTGAGTGCTAATGGCTACGGGGGTTTCCGTTTTCCGCCAAAATGACCCTCGTCCGTTATCACCATGGCCGTTTTCCGCCAAAGGTTATATTCCGATTTCCGCCAAAAAAAATAATACATTTTTTTTGAAAACCCCTGAACTGAATCCATCAAATAGTAATGATTACAATGTAGGTACGCTCTATTATTATAGCTATGATTATAGCGATATCCGCGGAGAATTGACGGATTATTGTTCCCCATCAGTCTGCACCTGACAGTTGAAACCGCGTTCTATGAAAACGTTAACATAAAATTTAAAAAAGTTTCTATAATGTCGGAGAATATTGAAGTAATAACCAGTAACCGTGGTAATATTATGCTTATATACAAAAATTTTAAATTTATACATGCGTATACATGTAAAGACAGCATTACTCGATGGAGGTGCTACGAGAAAAAATGTACTGCTAAAATTTTTACAAAAACAAATTACGTACTAGTGAAGGTTGAAGGAAGTCATGCAGCAGATCATAGTGCTATCGATAGATGTCTAATTGACAGACAAATTATCAATTCAGCTTGTAAGCGTAAAGCGGTAGAAGATGTAAGTATGAGGCCCGAAAAAATTATTTTACGGGAATTGATGAATTCAGTTCAGGGGTTCTCCAAAAAAAATGTATTAATTTT
>NC_042494.1:131032105-131039702 GCF_005508785.2 Acyrthosiphon pisum
TGCTTTGCAAATAGAATGATGACAGCACTTAGTTTGTACCAGAAGAGATGTAGAAAATACTTGGAATGAACTACTGGACTCAGAATTTTATTCACTGAACGAAGAAATATTAACACCTTTAACAAATTATTTTGAAGATACGTGGATGGACGTCTTGATCGAAGAAATCGAAGGAAACCAGCATTATTTCCAGTGACTCTGTGGAACTGTTTTAAATATATTTTCGAAAATATCCCCCGGACCAACAATTCTGTTGAAGGGTGGCACAATGGCTTTGCATCTAGTCTGAACGCGTGTCATCCAACTATATGGAAATGTATAGATTCGTTCAAAAAGGAGGAGAGCCTTATCAAGTTACAGACAGAACAACTAATTGCAGGAATGACGATGGGTGTTAAACGGAAGTACAAAGACCATGCAGAAAAAATTATAAAAATATGTGACGACTATGATACTAGGAGTAAATTAAACTTATTAAAAGGAATAACCCATAATCTTCAACTCCAACTTTAAATAAATTAAAATGTATAATTATTAATATTATTATTATTATTTATTTATTTATTATAATTTTAAATTTAATTAACTGTGAGAAATTTTAAAAGCATAAAACTCAGAAATATACCTAATATTATAATAAAATAATTAAAAAACTAAAATTGTTTTGACGATCAATTATCCTAGCGACCAATTATATCCACGATAAATTCACCCGCGATCAATTCACCGGCGATCAATTGTTCGCGACCAATTCACTGGATACCATCTGACACCAACGGTAACCATTTTATAAACAAACTGTGAGTCTCAAGAATCCTGTTTGGTCACCTCTTTAAAATGCGAATATCGAAATATCCTTTTTTATTGCACATCTAGAGCATTAGAGGAACGACTATTCCAAATGTCAGGTTCGTACGTTTTGTAGCTTTTGAGATGTAGTGATGAGTGAGTGAGTGGTATTTATTTTGGATTTTATACATATTATAGATTAAAGCCATACCTAACCACATATTTGTTTATTTATTCTTAGTTCGGGAGTTTTGTAATTCAAATCACCGCCGGCATATAGCCACTGGTTTGCGCAAGGAAAAAGTTACTTATTATTAATTATTACTATCCACCGCAGGTGGATCGCCCTTCTCGGTTTCACTTATCTCCGGGCTACGCTGGTTAATAAAGCTAGTAATAATATGATTAAAAATTTTTTTTTTTCTTCAATTAAAATTGAGATCGTAAGATGTAGTGATAGATAATTGAATTAGATTGCGGAGGATTACATATTTACCTTATCGTCATGGGTCAGAGGAGATTAAAAAAATATTTAATATTTAAATATTGAACAATTTATGGCACAGTTATAAGCACTTAACAGTTTGTTATTGTATTAAAAAAACGTGTTGATTATCTATAACATTTTATACTATAACAATAATAATATAATATCTAAATAATATTCACAGACCTTACATAGACAATACAAATAAATACAGTTCATATTATAATGATCATTATGACGTAACCCTTAAAATGCTTCAAATAGGTAGTTATGCTACCTAGTTCTAATGATTGATACCTATGTATGGATAAACTATTGTTATAATGTTTTATAATGGTACCCATTTATCAAACTCAAATGTTTCACACTTGCACGTATAATATGTACCTAATTACCTAAATAAAATAACTAAATACTGTATTGTATAAAATAATATAACATAAATTAAAATAACCTGATATTAAAATACTAAAATAGAAGGTAGGTACGTTAGTACGTTACTAAACTATTTACATCTCATTGATATTTTTTTAATGTTGATAACTAAGTGTAGCTAATAACTCATAAGTAAACCTAAAATGATTGTCACGTGGATTTGTTTGGTAACGATAATGATATTATCATTAGATGTGTGTCAAGTAAGTTTTCGTGAAATAGTTAGTTTTATATTTAAAATTTGCCGGTGGTCACAAAATATTAATTAAGAGAATTATAATATATTACGTAATATTGTTTTGTAAATTATTATATATTCAATAATCACGTTTTAATGTTAAATAGATACTTGCCATACCTATTTTATATCTAAACATTATTGTTACACACTAGTAGATATTGTTCATTACATTTTCCACGGATTTAAATTTCGGATTTTGAACGGAATGATGAATGTATTGATTTTCCAATGATGAATGTTTTTTTCTTTAATTTTTTTTGTATCTGTCATCACTTTCTAGGACAGTATAAATAGTTCAATTTTCTTCAACATCATTTTATTCTGGTAGGAAAGTTAGTCTAGTTGGTACTTTGGGGGAGAGGGATAAAAATGTCCAATAGTTTTCAAAAACGTCTAGAAAAATAAACAAAAAAGTATGGAAAAACTAATACGCAAAACTAGATAAAAAAAAAATAGATTTTGTTTTTTACGGCGATTGTAAACAACGCCCAACGTAGGGGTAAACATAAAATCACACTTGTAAACTGAGCTCAAGTTCTTATCAAGTGATATGTAAACTGCAGCCGGGTAAAATTTTAAAAATCAATAGGTAGGTGAATATATTTTTGAAATATTAAACAAAATTACAAAATTACATATCTTAAAAATCTACAATACTTAATACTTAGTACTTTATGCTTAATTCGTTACAACTATATAATATGAAAAATTAATAATTTTAAAAAGTACAATATTAGGACAAATAACAACATGTTGACAATTCACCACTATTACATTTATTAATTAAACTTTGTAATTTTTCACGTTTTTTTTTGTATTAGAATATTTTGATATTTAAAGGGTTGATTAATTATACTATTTAATTTTATATATGTTTCTATTTTAATTTATTTTAACTTTTCTATATACATAAAAATATTTGAATGAGTTGTACGATAGGTACTAGTAGACCTGTGCCGGATAAAATGATAACTATCAATTGTCGTATTACTGAAAAAGTAATTTGATAAATGATAACGTGTTGCCATGTTGGTATTTTGATTTTTGTTTTTTTGGACAAAAATAATTTTTGTGATATTATAGATAACAATTCGGGCGCACATTGCATTATTTAATTTTGACATAGATAATAATTCGGGCGCAGTTTACAAAAAAAGGTCGTTTGGGTGCAGTTTAAGTATGTCCATTTTTTAGTTTAATTCTAAAAAAAATAACAGAATTTAAATGGATAGATTTATCTAGATTTAACACCATCCATTACAGTGACCCAATTATTACCGATTGTACAGCAGAGTGACTTCCACTTTTGTATTCTTATAATCAAAGTTAAGAACATTTTTTCCAAATTACTTTTTTAATATATTTGTATGAATAATGACGATATCGGGTTGATGAACACAATTAATATTTAACAAACTTAATATCTGAATTAAAATATACCTAAGTATTAACTTTAAAAACCCCCTTATTAGATTTATATTTGTTTGAATTACTATCTTTTACAAATAAACGATGTCTATAAAATTATATCGACAATGTTTTAGTGTCCGACGAACAATTATACTATTTTACAATTATTATTAATAATAATTTATGAAATTCGCTAATATGCAATGAACAATTTTCAAGGTTGAAAATAAAGCAAATAGCTCAAAAAAAGGATTTATAATTCGAACAACAAAACGAGTTCGAGATTCAAGATTTTTTATTAAAGGAAAACGCTTTGCGAATGTCATGAGACGTCTTCCGTCAAACTTGAAAAGATTCATGAAGTGGTTACAGAAACACATCCGATATGGTATAAAATGTTTTCATTGGGGAATTAATCAAATGAGATGTCGTACACTGGGAGGATTAAATACCAATATCAAGATGGACAGTTGGAACAAACTTCCGAATTTTATAAAAAAAAGGTTGTATAAACCTGCCTATGGACCCCAATTATTATTATAATCAAAATGGATAAATCATAAAATAAATAAACTATGAAATATATTATATTCTTTATTACCTACTTATTTACCTTATCACCTTTTTAATATTGTATCCGATTATTTATCTTATATTTTGTTAAATTGTATAATATATTGTCACGTTCATTTTTCTGATTTATTATATTATATTATGTTAAGGTGGTTGATGTAAACGTGGTAAATATTGTAAATGTAGACATTCCCCGGTTATTCCCAGTTTAGTTGGAGATTGATGTTCAATACATTTATGTCAGTGTGAATGTATAAGTGTATAGGCACGCGACGAAGCTTCGTTAGTTAGACCAAAACTAATGGTAAATTATGATAAATCTAAAATAATATTGATTGTTTTACTGTTTTAGTAGGTATAGATACTATTTAAAAATTATTTATTGTTGATGGGTGATTAGTTTTAAACCACATTGAAAGCAAATTGTTTAGTGCCACAACCAGTTTTGCAGTTACATCGATTGAAACCTCGATGATTAGCTATTCCTTGTCCTGTGGCTTCACGTAAAGTTATTTCCCAATCCTTAATTGTTTTCATGGATTCATCTAGTTCTTTAAATTTTTCTCTACATGGAGAAATCGGTGCTCTTGTATATTTATATTTCAACACGCCATATTCTATACCGGGTTCAAACATTCCGGTACTTATTCATAATTAAATAAATATTATCAAATTGAAATTGGCTTACATAATTTATACATGTCATCTTCACAAAAAACTAATGACAACAAGTAAATTACGTGGAAAACCTTGGGTTATCGCTTATATATCTACTTTCGTCATGATAAAGTTAAGTATATTCTTAACTAACGAAGTTTTGTCGCGTACCTATACGTTACAGTTTCTTTATGATTTATGTTGTTATTACTTTTTGAATAAATATTAAGCCAAGTATTACTTTGATGTTTATTTAATTAATAAATATGGGAAGAAGGAAGAAAAGCCTCAACATTTATATTAATTTCATACTCCATTATATTTCTACCACCATGACCAATCGATAAATGCACCTCGTTTATAATGTTAAAAAATTCTTCATATTGCACAATATTATACTTTATTGTATTTACCTTCAGTTATGCAAACAATTAATTAAACTAACCTAACCTGTTCAGATATTTGAATCACGTCATGTTTTTTAAGAGTCTGTAATTATTAAATTTTCAGTGTGATTTTATTTATTTAATATTATGTACAATTGAACCGTTATATTTTTATTTACTTAAATATGTATTATTTGAAATTAATTAAATTTTAATTAAAAATTTATTTAAATCCCAATATTTTAACAATTTAAAATTGAATTTAAATTAAACAGCGAAACAAACTAATAAAATCAACTAGATATAAAAAATGTTTTTATATTTTTTTTCTGCATTATTATCATTAATTTTAGATTCTGATTGGAACGATGAATGTATTGATTTTATAATGATGTGTTTTATTTTATTTTTTTTTATTATTTTTATTTTTGTGTCTGTGTACTCGATAAGTAGTCGAAATAATGCTTCGATTTTCAACTTCAGTATCTTGTTCGATGGGAAAGTGAATATCATTGGTGAATTGGGTTTTCGGGAAATTTGATTTGGGTTTTTGGTGTAACCTTAAAACAAATTACCGTAGATACATGAAATGTTCACTGGTACAATACAAGGCTCCTACTATATTGTTTCAAAAACATTTGAAAAATATTAAAAATCCTTAGTCACAGTTTTTTTTTTTTAGCATTTAAAGTTCAAAAATAGTAAAAATCATGAAAATTAGAATTCGTGAAAATTTTTCTTTTTGAATCTAAGATTTAAAAATGTAATACAAGATTCCTCATAATATTGTCTACCTTTATCAAAAAAAAAAAATGTCCACAAGAAAATATAATTCAATTTTTATGAGCGTTTGAAAATTCATATTTTTTACAAAATTTGATATCCGACCGATTTCTCACGACACGATTTTCTTATTTTGTTGAAATCAAAAAACGAATGACTGTAGATATTTGAAAATTTCAATGAATGTTAATATTTTCATTTTCTATACACCATACAATTTTGAAAATATTTTGACTCTTTTTGAGCTATTTACGGTCATTCTCAGTTTTCAATTTTTTTAGTTTTTTTTTTATAAATATCAATAAAATGTCGTTTGTTTGGTAAAAAAGCGTGAAAATTTAATGCAAGGCTCCTGATATATTGTTACAATAGCAGTTGAAAAACATTAAAAATACATAGGCACAATTTTTTTTTATAAGCATTTGAAGTTCAAATTTTGACAGCATTTATCAAATTTAAAATTGAATAATTATTTTGTAGTTAAAAATGTATAAAATGTTCAACTTTTATATCTAAGGATTGCAAATTCAAAACAAAATTCCACGTAAGTAGTTAATTCTGTTACTAAAAAATCTAAAAAATAAATACGCACAGTTTATTTTTATACACACTTTAAGTTCAAATTTTGACGAAATTACATATTAAAAAACCTAGAATAACTATTTTAGTTATTTTGTTGTGATTGTATAATATTATTCGTGGGTACTTGAAACTTCTAAAGTATAATATTATATATCTATGATAGTATCACGGTTTGTTGTTGATGTATAACGCGTTATAAGTACCTAATGGATATTGTGATATGATTAATTTGGAATTTATTATAGGTACAGCTATTATAGGTCAATTTTTTTTTAATACTATAGATAAGTATATAATATGTCTTATACCTAGACTAACATACCGACTCTGCTCAGAATTGTTTTTATTATACAATGATATTATATCATTGAATTCAAAATTAATACCATCCAATATACAGGGACCCACTTGTAACCTACTATGCAGCAGAGCGATATCCACTTTCCCACCTTTTTTATTTCTATTTTGTATAAATTCTTTGTGTTAACAAAAATAATTAGTGTCTCGACTGAAATTTTTTTTCGAATTGTGTTATAAATTGGCATGTTGAACAAATCCTATTTACCATCCCTGATACAACCTAACGAAGGTTTGAAAATAATCTAGCGAATTTCAATTTTTATTACTTAGTTGGGTTTGATAGTTGATAGTGAATCAAGATCATGATCATTAATTGTTATTGAGTGAATTCACAATCGTTATTACCCTGATAAATCGATCAGGCGAATGTATTGATAATTTTAGTTTCGTATTGGCTAATTTAGAAAACACAAAATATTATAACAATTTTTTTTAAGTTCATATTACCCTCGATAAATTGGTCATTGAACAATTTTATAAATAGTTTATTCAATATTTTATGGAACTTATACAAATTGTTAGTAAATAAAGTGCATTGAACTTTTTAAATAATAATAACCCCTAAATTACTTTAAGTTCTTTTTTTAAATTTTAGATTTTGAGCGGAGCGAGGTAGCTATTGTTTTTACAATGGTGTTTATTTTTTTTTTTTATTTTTATATCCTGTATATAAAATTTCTTCCAGAAGGAGTGTTTCGATTTCAACATATAGTACCTTATCTTTTAGCAAATTAGATCAAGATGGTACTTTATTAGAGAAGTCATTTTTCGATTTTCTCAATAGTTATTTAATGCCACTGGAAAGACCACCGGAAAATTACGAAAAAACGCTAAAAATGAGATTTTAATTTCTAACGATTTGTTATTTATCACCATAGAAACGATAAAAAATTA
>NC_042494.1:131040138-131061506 GCF_005508785.2 Acyrthosiphon pisum
TTTTTTTTCTTTATAACTTAACTAAATATTCTAAAAGAAATTAGTTATTAGTTTATAGTTTATTAGATCTAATTCATATGAAATAAATATAGATACAGAGACCTTTATAATATATACATTTTAAAGTTGAAAAAAAAAAATAAAAATACATTTAGTTTCTATAAATGATGCTTTAAATTTAGTTTAAAAAATACATTGTCTATTATTCTAGCCTAGCCAGTTTTAGTAAAGATAAATTATTTTACTTTCAGAAATCGATAGGATAGGCTAGATTGTCAACATAACCTTGTTAGTTATCTGCAGGTACTTTTTGATATTATTAAAATTATTTATAATAAGTAGGTATGTAAATGTGAACAAAAATAAATATAATAAAACAATTATCTGATAAGAACACAAACTGTTTCAATATTTACCCACCTATTTTATAATCATTATTCATCATTGATATCACCTTTTTAATAATTATATTGACGCCTTTGTCATTACACTCATGCCGATATTCCCATACATAATTTTTAAATAAAATTATTTATCCCTTTCATAACTAAATATGACATGCATATGTTTTCTTTATATTGTTGATTGAGGTATTTATAAAGCATTCCAAATGCCGTACGAGTTCGCACTGTTGCATAGTTGTTTAATACACTACGTTTGTTTAATTACCTACCTACTTGTTATTATTGTAATAAATGTTATTAGGAAAAATGTATGACATTTGTAATAAATTGTGCTCGATGTTCGTAACAGGTGATCGTCATTTTAGATATACTTCAAGTAAAACATATTATACATTAGTTGAATCGGATTTTAAGATTTTTTAAACACATTTAAAATGAAACTAATCCGGATATTTACATTGTCAGTGGTATTTTTTATTTAACACAAGTAAGTTCATAATCGTACACATTTTTGTATAACTTAGTATAATTTTATATTTATACATAAAGGAGTTAAGTGAACTAATTCTAAATCAATATCGTTCAATAGAGTTTCCATATAAATATAATGTAATATTATGTATATAAATATATTAAACTGGATTACGTTAGTATAATCAAATGGAAAATACAAAAGAACACGTGTGAATTCGTTTTGTTGTGCTTGTGATCATACAATTGTATATTATGTTTTATATTAATATCAATCATTTTCACAATCATAACCAAATTAAAATTTTAAGTTATTCATCGAGGAAACATGAGATACGTGTAAAACGTTTTTTCTAAATTAATTGATTAAATACTGATAAATTTACGGCATGGTTTATTTAAACATTTTTTAAATGAATTGTATTGTGCATGTTATTATGTAAAGTACTGGTTGTTTACGATTTTGAATCTAGGTACCTACTCATGGTAATTCGTATTATTGTAATAGGTAGTACTAAATATGTATTGTAGGTACTTGTGAAAATCATACAAGTAATTTATTTATTTATTTATTTTTTTTTAAGGAGAATGAAACGGATGCGTTAGTAGCACGTATGATTGAAGGTGGAGCTAACTTGGCTATAGATATAGGTCTTAAATTGATAAAAATCCCGATTATGGTAGGTGGAAAAATCGTCTGGAAATGTATAAAAGTGCCTACTAAGTTTGTTTGGAGTCTTGCAAAAATTCCTTTTAAAATTATTATTAGACTTGCCTGGAAATTTTCTAAAAAACCATTAAAAGCTATTACGCCACAATATTTACAAGATACTATAAGACAACACGTAACTAAGTATCAACTGAATAAGAAGTTGAGAAAACAAAAAAAATCAAGGACCCATCGTTTCAAGATGGCAGTTAAAAATAAAATAAATAGCTGGGAAAACAGTCATAAAATGAGAAAACTGAGACAAAAGAACAATCGTCAAAAAAAAATAATGTAATACCCATATTATATTGTAACGGTTTTAATGATTTGTTTTTCAGTATGTTTAAATTACATAGTAGTAAAAACAATTTTTGGTTTTGGATTAGTTTGTTTTTTTTTAAATGCACCTTTTAACTGGTTGAATTTCGTGAATAAATTGTTTTATCTGAAACTCTTTAAATTGTGGTATATAGTATCAATAGCTGGTGGCCAACGGTAACGAACCACAAAACACCGGCAGAACCTATCACCCATGTGGATGTTGTATAGTCATCGCTGCAGTGTCCGACCAGAAAACTTCACCGCTCGTTTAGGGAGCTGTTTACCTTCAGATTGTAATTGTACGTAGAGTTCGAAACTTAAAGCAAAATGCCTTTCGATGAAGTTGTGTGTATTATATAATTGGTCAATGGTTTAAACTCGATTTTTTTTACTAAACGTACAATGTAATTTGGGACATGTAACAGCAGTCAGCAGTTGTATGCATTACATATCGTATAACATTATGGTTTGATATATTATTATGTTTAATTGTATATCTTGGACCAACGAGAAACCGTTACGAGGAGTTATGGTACATTATTATTGATATGATGCTCACCTCATCCCTTTAAGAGCCCTTTTCCACGAGCGTTTATGAAATGAATTCGGAGAAATACAAGCGTACCCACGCGCGTGAGTTTTAACGCTAAGAGTAAACGCGATGTCTTGCTTCTTCGCGCGTTTTTAGGGTTCCGTACGGTAAAACGGAACCCTATTACTAAAGCTCCGCTGTCTGTCTGTCACCAGGCTGTATCTCATGAACCATTAAAGAGTTAGAAAGTTGAAATTTTCACAGATTATGTATTTCTGTTGCCGCTATAACAACAAATGCTAAAAATCCTAGAATATATAATATAAGCAGTGTTGCCAACATGTTTATGGCTGATGATGGTACGGAACCCTTCGTGCGCGAGTCCGACTCGCACTTTACCGGTTCATTTTTTTTCTAAACGCGCGTTCGATAGCAATCAATTGCAGACAGTTAGGACGTTTCCACAAGAAAAAAAACGCACGTCTCAGTACCAACTATCATATAACTTATGTAAAAAATGTTTAATATCAATTAGTGAGGTTGGTATAATTGATAAAAGAAGAAGAAAATCATGACTGTCAAATTTCAACCAACGCTAATTGTTAATTGTCTTATCACGAAAATACAATTTATATAGAAAATCGTTTTTTCCTCGTTTTTTTAATTTTTTAATTTCTTCATCAACTATGGACTCGAGAAATGAACATGTTGACACTGAATTATTTATAAGTGCTATTGAGAACGAGAATGCGATACGGAACACTCAAACTGCTGAATATAGCCAGATAAATGCCAAGACAAAGGCCTGGGAAAATTGATATAAAATATTTTACAAACATTTTGACGATAAATCTATAGCAGAACAAAATGACATTGGTAAGTACATTATACATAAACTATACTTATGGGTCATATATTTAAAAATATAATTAATACTTAATAGTAGCGGTACTTAAATAATATCAATGTAATTATTTTTTTTTATTTCTAATGATACAATTTACATTTAGTGTTTAGTTGTATAATAATACATGGATAATTAATATTCATTATTACTTTATCAACAATCTATTCATAGTTTATGGTTTTGGTACTATATTAGGAAAAAATATTATTAACTAATTTCTTATATTTTGTTGATCGTCATAATATTATCAAATATGATTGAAGAGTAAAAATTAGATGTTTTAAGTGCAAATTTAAATAGTGTATTACCTATGCCTACTTATATTTTATGAGGGAATATTATTTTCAAGTAAACAAAAATATACTTTAGAATATAATTCTTATAATATATACAATAATATATAATAATATTCATATAATCTTATATATAGCCGTGGTCAGTTTTATGACGGTACTTATGCAAATGTAATCACTATTGCTAAAAATGGACTGTTAAATCCTCTATACAGTATACTCGTATTTTAACGAGGAGGGGGCACTTAGTGCATCTGATTTTTTGTTGAAATTGTTTGTATTTAATAGTGTAGGTACTATTACTATTAATCATAGAGATGTATATAGACAATAGTAAATTGTGTGGCAAGGGCGGGAAGTGAGCTATTTCAGTCGCGGGCACGCAGGCGAGGGCAGCATTTCGCCCAAGACTGAAATACAATTGCCTCCTCGCACGAGCCACACATACTAATTTTTGTCACGCCTCTACATTCATCGATCACGGCAAAGGTAATGCAGCGATCCATGCAACAACTAGACTATAATTCTACGACAACAATATTTCACGAAAGAAACGATTTGGTTTTATTTATTTTAAGCATCACGCATAGAGGCTATAATTTGAATATAAGATCTCATCAAACTTTTATGTTTTGTAAGGACCGAGGTAAAGATTTCAATGTGTGGTTGTGCAAAAGATACGCGAGTGATATGTGCACCCACGTTTCCATTTTACCGACCTGCACTTTTGGGGATTTCCACTTTATCGCCCGATGGAAAAATGACGCTTTCCTACGTTTCGACCGCTATCGAAAACCAAACTTTCGGCGCAGGCGTGACAAAAAAAAAACATTTCACACAAATTTTTAATTTTATTCATTACTATCAATGCTATTTATTCAATCACAGTTTATCAGGCGATGAGACGGAAAAGAAACATAATATTGTATACCTCTCACTAACAAAGTTGTGACACGAAATGAAAACTGTATTATATGTGTTTTATTAATTTATTTGTATAACTCATTGTCCCGCATGATTCTGCTATCCGCGGGCACAATAAAAAAAATGAGCCGATAGCCGCTGTTTGATATGCCTGCTTTAAGATAAACGGCATGTCGAAATTACTAATTTAAATTCACACACGCATCATCGTAATTATTGTGAATGGGACAGCAAAATCAATCGAGCTTTAGTAGTAGTTGTTGTGCACGAATGTGAATGTAGTGAAATTGTATTAAGTTGACCTTAAACTGCATCTGTTTCCACATAATATAATGATATAGTCGTATAATACCACTATATTGGTATGTAATTCAATACACTCATTTTAGTATTTCGAGTGCGAATTAAATACACCATTTTGCCATTGGTGTCCGACAGACTCGAACAAGGCGTGAGAGTATTATATAATATTATTAGTCATAGAATATTTAATTCAACTATTAGTTTGACTGCGGTAGTGTTGTCAATAAAGCTCTTCAAGTTGCTCAAAATCAAAAAATGCCGATTAATTAAAAATGTTGTGAAATAGCCACTTTAACACTATCGAAATTATGATGAGTTTCATTAAAATTAGTTAAAAAAAAAAAGTTTTTGATATTTTATATATAGGAATAAAATATACCCACAAGAATCATAAAGTTTCTATGATTTAAAATGTTTTACATTCACGCCGAGAACGTTGAATAAATTCAAGTATACTTCAAACCATGGCCATTAAATATAACTAAGAGGACGTTATTACACACTGCCATTTGTTGTTTCAGTCTTACGGGTGCGTAACATAGAAAATTGATGCTCAGCAGATCACGTTTAGCTCCGTTGGGTTAAAAATTAGAGTGAATTGACCTATTAAGAAATTATTGATGGTACCTATATGTAACAATATTATCCGTGCTTTAACATTGGTTTTCTACGATAATTCAATTTTTTAGCTATGTTTATGTATATAATATAGATTAAATTAAAAATAACTCACTTAAAAACTGATTTATCATAAAAAACCCACATGCAAACACAGAGAATATTCTTACCATTAAGTTTTTTTAAATAGATTACACTCTAACTTTGAAACTAACGTTTTTTTTTATTAATCAACCCGCGGAAACTCAGGCCATTGACTGGTTTTTACTGTGGGGGAAGGTACTGTAAGTTCTAACACGTGTGTTTTGGTTTTGGCAGAATTTTTAGTGGGCACCTGTAGGTATCTGCCATGCTCAGGTGGAGGATGACGGCACTTCTCTCCGGACGCCGTGACTTGCCCGAAGAAAAATGCCACCTGCGGCCGGCATCGAACCGAAATCTTAATCCGCTCGGCCACTCCGTCCTCTTAAAAATGATCTAATGAGTGTAAATTTGGTAGGTTACGCAATTTTAAGACGGAGACAACAAATATCTGTGCTGCAGCGTCCTTTTAAGGAATCTTTGTATAAAATTAAAATAAACAATATTGCATATTATTATGTCGAAACATTGAAAAAATAAATAAATATTAAATTACCAACCAAGCTAAAAATTATACAGTTTTATTAAAATAATTCAGACGTATCAAGGCCGCGTATAATAGAACAAATAACGACATTGTGTTATTAAAAAATGCCTCGTATCAATAATATAATATAAAATGTCTCGTATAATATTATTTAACCATAATATGCGTGGTAAAAAAATTATGATTATGTCGGAAAAGTAATTATATACCTAGGTACTTCAACTAATTGCGAAAATTGATCAATTATTAAATTTGTCTAATTACATTTTGCACATGTTTTATATTGGAATCTGTAACAAAGAATAGTTCTACACCAACGTATGTGCACCTTATTATTATAATGTTAGTTTAACTAAACAATTCAATTATAAATTATAATTAGGTATTAACTTATTTGGGATTGTAAGTTGTTTTTAAACATTTTCATTAATTTAGAAAAATATCAATTGTTCACTGATATTCCATTAAATATACCTAATTATTTATATTTTAAATTTAATTTGTATTTCATATTATAATATGCTATTCATGTAATCGTATTTAATTTAAGTACCTGTTATAGTATAAATAAAATGAATAACTTTACTTAATGAATTTTTTTTAACAAATTAAAAATGTTCAATGTTTTTACCATTAATTTTAGCATTATTTCTGAAGCGAGTGAGTTAATTTTTTAACTTTTGGTATTTTTTGTTGTTATAGATGAACAACTATATTATTATATATTTAACATATTATAGTAATAGTGAATTTAAAACACGCAAACATTTTTTTTTGAATTGTTTCCACCCCCTTTTTCGAGTTCCAATTTGAATTTACTTATTGAGAGTGCCTCCGGAGTGAGTTAATATTTAGATTTATTCAATATGTTCTATTTATTTTGGTTACTAACAATTTTTATTATTATATTTTTTTAAGGAATGTTTAACAAAAATGTGCAAATGTGCAAATTTTGTTATTTTGATGAATTTTGTTGAAATTCTAACTACAGACGCTCATACAAATTTATTGTGGATTAACGCTCAAATTGTTTGTATAATTTCCACTAACAAAAACATATGAGGAACCTTTTCTTAATTTTTTAAGTTTTTTAACTGTGTGAAAATTTTTTATCGACAATAATAAAAAAAAAATGAAAAACAATCTAAATTGTCTTATGCCTATAGGTATATAAATGGTCCAAAAATACTCAAGAGATTTTGAAAATTTGTCGATCTGTAGAATATGACAATTAAACATTCAGGGAAAATTACATACAGTTTTTTCGTTAAAGTATATATTTTTTGCATTTTTATACAAAAACTGATATAGTCGATGAAGTTGAAGAAGGTGTGATTTGGGCTTAAACATTGGATGGACGATTGTAAAAGTAGCTTTTATAATTAATAATTTACAATTATTGATATATCAATAATAGTATCTATAGATATAATTCATATTTAAGTAAACCTTAGCCATTATAATATTATATCCAATATCGTAGGATATACTATAAACACTGACACACCGTAACATAGTTAAATTTATTTCAAGAAGTTAAAAGTTGCCAAGTAAGATTTTTATAACATAAAATAATAACAATTTCAGTCACCTAATTTTTTTGGATTTATAATTTAAACTTGCATTACCTATTCTGAGTGTTAATAGTAATAAATTATTGGATGAATTGTCAATCGAAAAAATATTTTTTTAATCCTGATATACATATTATAGCTGCAGTTTATAAATTATATTATCTATACTCTATTCCAAAAGAGAAGTTCAGCCGACTGAATTTCGTGTCGGTGCTTCTCATTTCCCACCAACGACCCGTATTAATGGATGATTTAGATAGTCATAAAAGTTCATACATGTTCATTGGGAAACATCGGCTAACAAGGGGGGGGGGATTTGGCTTCAGCACTTCCGCAGCCATCAGACGTATACGCGAAAGTGATTATTGTCTTTTGGAATAGATTAGGTAGGTATAAATTGCTATAAATTGTTCTACAAGCGAAAAGCTACAACTAATATTTCCAACTTTACAAGTGATGACTAGACACAGGTTAGGTTAGGTCTAGACACAAGTCACGCACATTTTCAACCTTGATCAATACAACAGATGAAATATGTAAATTTATTACTCAATAATACAATATACGCCGTATACTATTGGTTCTATACCGTATACGTAATGTACAGGGTGATCCATTTAGCGTAAGACACTTAAAATATGAAAAGTAGATGGTTAAACGATAAAGTGTCTTACGTTAAATGGATCACCCTGTATAAAAGTATATTATATTATATGGGCCTAGTACATAATAAAAACCTAATAAACTAATAAAATATTAGTTATCAAGGGAGTATATGAAGAGTAAAATGTATGAAGTCTTTCTGTAAAATATTGTCACGAAGAATGAAACTAGAATATTGTTATTGTTTGTTTGAATGTAAATTAAACATAGGTATTATAAAAAAGTGATAACCATTTTTAATGCATTTCACATAAGATATTATATTTTTAAAGAACATGACAAAACGTTTTAAAAACATACAAAATGAAAATATTTTAAAAATGTAATCATCCCACAATACTGCGTTGTGGGAGATATAATATTAGTTACCTATACTTAGTTTATTACGAAATTTTTACTTTATTATTCTAAATACATTGACTGCCACGAGCCCGCCGGCGACCCAACACGGATGCAAACACACAATCAAAAATGACAAAAATATTAAAATCCTTGGCATAACATTCGATTCAAAATGTTCTTGGACACCCCACATTCTACAACTAAAACAAGCTTGCGCCAATCGACTTAATATAATTAAAACGTTATCCCATACATCATGGGGAGCCCATTCCTCGGTACTTATCAAGATCCACAAAGCTCTCATCTTGGCCAAATTAGATTATTGGATCACCCCTATTTTTTTCAGCAAACCACCGGCACCTAAAAAAGCTCGAAACACTCCATAACTCAGGTATGCGACTTGCAATAGGGGCATTCCGTTCCAGTCCCATTGACAGCATATCCAATATAGCAGGAATACCCTCCCTATCACTGAAATGGGCAGAGCAGAAAACTTTACTGGCAGCCAGAGTATATAGATCCCCACAAGGAATCTCCTCATCTCCCTTAAGGATATTTAAAAATCTACAAGATAAATTTGACCTAGACCAGATCATACCATCAACTATCAGTCTTCAGCCACCTTAGACAATTTCTCTAGACATCAACCTTGATCTCCATCATCTCCCAAAAAAAGACACAAATCCTAAAATATATAAACACTACTTCAATGAAATCATAGCTAAAGCTGAATCACACACACAGATTTACACCGACGAATCTATAACAGATCAAAGAGTCGGAGCTGCAGTCATATGTGGCGCCATCAAAATTCAACTTAAATTATCCAACAAATGTTCAATATACACAGCTGAAGCCATAGCAATACTAGAAGCCATAAAATATTTCACACAATCCGTCAACGACAAACTATGTATTATACTAAGTGACTCACTTAGTGCATTACAACCAATCCTACTGATATAGTAAGAAATATTCATAATTCCTGTCACATTGCACAGTCTACCGGCAAACACATATATTTCATGTGGATTCCCGGACATAGCAATATAACAGGCAACGAAAAAGCAGACGAGGTCGCCAAACTCTCGCACATGTCACCTAAAGCTATCACTATATCAGATTTCTCCTATACCGACGCAAGAAAATATATAAAAATCACACAATCGAAAGGTGGCAACAATATTGGTCAAATCAAACAACCAAACTCAACGAAATTAAAAAATCAATAATCCCATGGCCTCCCCCTCCCGGGTGTTCTAGAAGACTAGAAACAATTATAAACCGCCTAAGAATAGGTCATACTTCATGTACCCACCGACACCTTTTGACAAAAGAGGATCCACCCAGCTGCACCACCTGTGGTGTCCAACTCACGATCAAACATAATATCTTCACCGAGTGCAGAAATAACCAACAAGATCGTATTGAAACCCTCGGAACCACCCACCTACACGAAATCCTCAGTCCTGAAGCTACCGCAATGCAAAAATTATTTATTTTTATAAAAAAATCCACATTATATAAGGAAATTTAACTTGTATTAATATGTATATCTTTTGTAAATATGTCATAATTATGTAATTTACTGTCAGACCAATGGCCAGAGCTGCCGCGGTCTTTTATGTCTAATAAAAAAAAAAAATTAAATAATATAATATACTTAATAATATATTGATAAATACTGTGTCAATAAAAAGGTTAAATATTAATAGAGTCAAATTTCCAATGTGGTGAATTTCAGACAATACCATCAATATGTTTGACGTCACATCAACAAATCATACATTAAGAAATTCCATCTTTGTACCACGGTGTGAGTGGATCTGTGACAAATGAGTATCATCAATATTTAGCTTACATAATGAATTGAGAGGAGAAATATGGTCTAGTGAATCAAATGTTGATAGTCATTTATACCAACATAGTTAATTTTAATTTGCTTAATTTATATTTATTTTTCTTTGTTTAGTTGTTTTTTGACGATTTAAATTTGATGCTTTACAGTTTAAACCAACTGAAGTTTCAGTATTTATTCAAAAGATGGTGCTGCTGGTATTGTTATAAAGGTAATTTGAATCAAACGTATTTTCTACAACATTAAAACTGATATTCGGAGTTAATAACAATCTGGGTTAAACCTTTCTATTATAATTATGATTACTAAAATAAAATGTAATAATATTTCTTTTAGAAATATTTTAGTAAAGTTATAAAGAAAAAAAAGCAGGTAAGTGGATGTCGCTCTGCTGTACAGTAGATTACAAGTGGGTCATTGTATAATGGTTGTAGTAGACTTGAATTCAATGATATAATATCATTGTATAAGAAAAACGATTCTGAGCGGAGACGGTTTGTCAGTCTGGATATTTTATATTTTGTTATTGTTTATTTTATCATGTAAGTTGAATTAATATTAAAATATTATAGTTTTTTATTCGTTTCTATGGTGATAAGCAAAGCGTTAGAAATTAAAATCCTTTTTTTTAGCGTTTTTTTCGCAATTTTCCGTTGGTTTTTCCCGTGGCATTAAATAACTATTGAGAAAATCGAAAAATGACTTCTCTATTAAAGTACCAGCTTGATCTAATTTGCTAAAGGATAAGGTACTATATGTTGAAATCGAAACACTCCTTCTGGAAGAAATTTTGTATACAGGATATAAAAATAAGAAGAAAAAAAATAAACACCATTCTTAATTGGTTTGTTAATTAATTTATTAATGTAGAAGCCGACAATTTATCTTATACACGTGTCACGTTTGATGTTGATTATCGACAGTTACAGCGGCTGCGTGCATATTGTATCGTAGCTATATGTCAACTAACAAATTATCATTACACAATAAATATCGTCAATAATAAAATAGATAGGTACTACAAACAGCCAGACATTTTATTGCATCAAACAAGTTTAAATATTCGATTAGATTAGATAAGCTTTTTGACGGCGAACGATGAAAACGGACACGGCCGAAACCCTATCGGCATAACAATACATTTTATCGGCTGCCGAAAATAGATATAATAGAAAATCCACAAGTCTACGGGGGGGGGGGCATGGCCCCTTGCTCCCCCCCCTCCCTTGGATCCGCGCCTGTTATCGATCTATATTTATCTATGATAAGTATGTTGGTAACTAATTATAATTTGTAAAAATAATTATTAAGTATAATAATTTTGCTTAAGTATTTTATTATTTTTTTTAAGCAGTGTCAACTGTTTAGAAATTAAAATAGCCTATTATTAAGTAAAGATAAATAAAAATATGTGCGTTGTTGGTAACTGTGGAAGTGTGGAGTTCATATAGGTACATGCAGATATAATTCCACCTACCTATTATGAGCAAATAATAATAACATTCTCGTCATACTTATATAACTTGGTTTCAAACTTGAAACTATGATCCAATCAAAACTTTAACATAATAATATTGCATACTTATCCAAACATCATTATTTGACAAATGACTATAGACAAATGGTCGGGTTAAGTTACACTAAACGTTATGTTTATATTCAGTAGACATCTACAAATAACGTTTACTATAATTATGTTATCATTATATTTGTCTTTAAGGTGATATGAAGTGCAAGCGTTTACTGAAAGGAATTTTCAAGTAATTTTGAGATTTGTGATAACGAGCGTTTAGTAGTAGCTATATAGGTACAAAACCTAAATTATTTAATCTCAATATTATTTAACGAATTATATGGGCAATATTATTTAAGTATATATTATTTATTAGCATACAATTATTTGACACGGACGTATATATTATTTAAACTGGAAAATATTGATAGTAACATTATTACCTGATTTATATTTTATATTGTTTATGTATAATAAATCTAAGATAAATAGCAGTTATATGTATATTTTGTATATACGTGATCCGAAAGTTATACGAGTGTATTATAATACATATTTATAAATAGTTTATAAATACGTAATTTAAAAAATGCGATCGCAATATACCTGTAATATCAACGTCAAAATGCAATAAATACAATAACACGATGAATTAAAACTAAAGCGTGATTTCGATGGATTGCGATTATCTCTACTCAAACCGTGTGGATATAGAGTTAATCAGCTTCAACAGGCTGTTTTTTTACTCAAATTTAATTTCAGTCCTTCATGCATTAACACCTTTGACAATCTGTCGAAATACAGGTTTATCAGTCATACGCGTGATGTAGAGTGGTATCGATTCTAGCCGCAAAAGAAAATCTGTTTGTTATTTGTTTTGTTTTGTAAAAAAAAAAATGTACTGTACTGATGCACAATTTCCATTATTCATTATTATTATGCAAATATTTTTCCTCAGCATAGTTATTGTTCACATATACAGCTTCTATTTAACGCGTTAAAACAAAAAACCTGAAAATACTCGATAAACGTACCAATAACCATATGCGAACGATTATTTTGTTTTTATATTCAAATATAGTAGTTGGCGTTGTGAAAATGTTTTTTTTTCGAAAACACTAAAAATACAAAAAAAAGTTAAAGCAGCCGTCGCAATGTCACATGAATATTTCGATAAACACAATCGCAATCGACTATAGTGTCGCGGGCAAACAACACACCTTTATAATGGTACACATCCGGACGATTTTGACGTTATCCATTGCGATTTTGGCCGTCGACGTGAGTTTCCATATGAATATAATAAACTATGATGTATTATATTATCTTGGGTTCTTTCCATGGACATGGTATTCGGCACGAATTTAAATTTAACGTTATACTTTGTTTGATAAAATATTATGACGTTCATCTAGAATGTACATTGTGTATATTTTCACGTTTCTGCCAGAAATTCGAAATCTTTTCCGATTCTTTGCGTAACATTAATAATTTATCGACCATACAAACCGGAAACCATACACAAACGGCCGGACATTCATACATCGTGCGATCGTAATCTGTAAAAAAAAGAAAAATGACAAAAAACGAATTAACAATACCTATAGCTACGATTTATTTATTTTTTAATATTAATACATGTTGGTACCTACTCCTACCAACATAATACATGTAGTATTGTCAACTATTGTACGAATGTGTATTCGTAAATTGTAAATCTATCTGTTCACTGTATAATATTCATGCAGGTGATGGATTCCTGACACGTATAATTTATAGCTATACACCGATTTTTTAAATATTTATTTCGACGTAGTAGGTATTTTTCATATTTTACGGACGAAAATTTTCTTTTTAAAAATATGATTTCCACTATAAAAATAATATCCAAAGATTGTATGAATTCAGCTAGTTTTTATGTGGAATTATAGACATAATAATTAATCAGTGATGTCTTCCTATTTATTATTATAATTTATTGTTCGGATAGAATGTGCTAGTAGAAGCTGGAAAAGCAACGGAAAACCGGATAGCTAATTTGTCCAAACGTGCTGAGGTACATAAGGAAACGTTAAGATTACGAAAAGATGATTTAGAAAAAAAATTTGGATCAATGACAGACACGGTCAAGGATCAACTAACCGAAATTAGTAACATTATAATCGACCATATCATGGATAATAAATCATTTGCAAAGTATTTGAAAAATGTGTTTTCGATATTAAGAAAATACGCAGGTAAATAATTTTAGTACCTAGTTCAAATATATTATTTTAAAAGTATTCTATGGCATATTATTAACTTTATATTATATGGAACAAGCTGAACCCGTGCACTTCGTTGCCCGTTAAATGTACTAACTCTATATGACTCAAACTTTGTTCAATTCGTTATTTAATATTCGGTGTATGATGTTTAAAATTAATCTTAACTTTTCCGTTGCCGGAATAAAAATTCTGATTCGCAGCAGTATACTATCAGGTAGGCAATCTACCTGCTGTAGATCGCGGACCCCTAGTTTGTACGTAAGTGTATGATTTAACTCTAAAGTATCAACATTATTTCCAGTTTGTCGTATTTTACCTATGGTGGATTAATATAATCAATTAATACAAAATCGTAACTTAACCTGTTGCGTCACTGTTGTATTTTTGACATTCAGATTTCCTACTTTTCCGGTGGATTTTTCTAAAATGTTGTTTCATAATAACCTTCTCCGTGATATACTCTTTCGTTTAAAAAAAAGATCTGATAAGTAGTTCCAGAGCTGAACCTGTACAAAGATTTTCATTTCACATTTATATAGTTAGAAGATATAATATATAACATATTGACAAAAAATAATAATACAAATCAATAAAGGTGCCAGTAACCAATAGAAAGCAATATACAATACACTATTATTATTTTAATCCGCAACTTAACTTGTTGTTTTTGGCCATGTCGTCAGGTGTGCACTTAAGAGGCCATAACTCTGGAACCACCTATCGCACAGCGTACAAACTTCACAGAAATCATCTACATATCAATCTTAATATGCCCTGAAATCGGTTTATCGAAATCAGTTTTGTGGGTCTTGAGTTATAAAATGTATTCAAAATGTACACTTATTTTTATATATATAGAATATAGATTCAACGATTATAAATAATAAGATAAAGTCAGTTATTAAAAGAAATATAATATAATAATAGCTTAGTTATTTGTATTTTGGGACATCAAATAAATCGAAACTAGACTGGTCTTTTATCTCAGAGCCGTAACAGTACACACTTTATACGGTATACCAAATTAGGTATTTTGTCTCATATAATAATTGGTTATTGGTTATTTGGTCGTACTAAATTTGTCCTACAGTTGTTGTATTTCTTTATACAATCACGTTGCAATTTTCAAAATATAATATATTTTTACAAGTCGATTTTATCGGAATTTGATTTTAGTAAGTTTATTTTTCAATTATGAAACGGTTAAATATTAGTAGGTATGCGATATAATTATGAGTAATTTATACTTAAGCAATTTGCATCAATTTGTATATAAAACCATGCTACCAAAATCCGATCGATTTGATATTATATTATTCTGTTTTAAAATGATAAGCGGCTTTGATATACTAACGTTGACGTTTCATACCTCATTTGAAATTTGAATAAGACTATGTACTTATAAAATTGTGAATGATACCATTGATTTTCCATGCTAGTATTAAATAACTGTTGATTTGTTAAAATGTATGTGAACGATTAGGTACCTACGCAAAAATTTTGGAGTTTTGATTGTTTGATGTCCAGAAATAACAACGTCCATGCTGGGTTTGAATGAGTTTATTCATTAAATGTTTTGTCAATAATATAGTAAAGCTAGTATCATGAATGTATAACTTTTAAAATATATAGTAAATACAACTGGTATAATATGTTGCTCAGTGTAAACTGTAAATATAATATTAAAATGTACAAAATATGAGTACCTATAAATGGTAATATTGTTAACTCAAACTAACGTTAATAGTTTATATTCGTGACACGTCATTTGATCCGATAAATAATATCCGGCAACAAATGATCCGGTAGATAATAACCCGGCGACAAAATAACCGGCATCAAAAATATCCCGTGACATCGATAACCGGCGATTATCAGTTTTCTGGTTTTCGTATTGTATCAATACAAACACACTACAACACAACACAACACAACACAACTTCAACACATTAACACCTGTAAGGTTTTATTAAATTTTATTCGACATTATTTTTCATAAAATTAAATATGCCACTCGAATTTGTTATAAGTCAAAAAGGCAAAACACTTTTATTATTAAATGGATATTTACATAACATACATCAAAAATACGATGAAAAAATTGTGTGGCGTTGCACGGAGTATAAGACATTTTTTTGTAAAGGCCGATGTCATACTACAACAGACAGTGAATCAGGTATTATAGTATTACTTTTAATTATTTTTAATTTAATGCAATTATATATGTATAATTATACATAAATGCAACGTACGAAATAACTTGGATTGGACGTCCTGTACGGAGGAAAAGAAGATTATTATATATATATATATATATATATATATATATATATATATATATATATATTATTTATTTACCATAGAAACACAATTATATTTATCCTACAATTATTATACCTACATTTATATTATTTATAAAATACCGGATATTTTTAACCCGGTTAATTTGAGTACATGATATTTTTGCACTGGATCTAACGACGCGGATCATTTGTCGCCGGATATTATTTACCGGATCAAATGTCGAGGAACCTTAAAGTATACCAATAAATATAGTGTTGCATAAATCTTAGTGTCAGATACTTTTCAAACATAGGTATTACATTAATTATTCATAATATACAGGTACTTACATTGTACATTGTACAAACCTATCATATTTTTTTTAGTCAGTAACGATTTCAGAAAATTAAAATAATATATAATATAAACGGTTCCATGACATTTGATCCGGTAAATAACAATGTAAGTAACTGTATATTATGAATAATTAATGTAATACCTATGTTTGAAAACTATCTGACACAAAGATTTATGCAACACTATATTTATTGGTATACTTTAAGCCTAGATTATATAATAACCCGTTCACTTCCAGGAAATCTTCATCAAAAATTTAAAATGGAGACGTGATCTTACGATTTTACTGTCCTTTAATTTAATATCCCAAGATAAGGTTCGGCAAAAATAAAAAATAAAACAATGTGAATTATTTTGTAACTTATTCACGTATCTACCCCCAATTATCTTTTTCTTCCTTTATTTTTTACTGTGTATAACTGTACAGATTGATACATAAGTGACGTATTTATTTGTTCTAAAATATATCCTATTGATATTTAAACCATTGAATTATATTATGTTAGGTATTTAATTTCAAACTATTAATTGTTTTTGGTATCATATTATAAGTAGGTAGTGGTTGGTTATGTAATCTTCTATTATTTTAAAAATTCCAATAAAATAGTTCTCTTGAACGTGATTTATATATTTATATATTTTATTTAATTAATAAAAAATATTGTTGATATAACAATAACTTACAAAGGTTAGTTTAACTTAAACTAAACATTTAGTTAAAATGAATGTATATAAAGCTGGTAACAGGGTTGTTGTATGATTTAATTGAAATTATTATAATTATTGATAATAAAAAAAATGTAAAATATAATCAGGAGGGGTTAATAACTTGAAAAAGAAGGGAGAAACGTGGTTGTCCGTAAGGCGGTTGACTGTTGGAAATATCAATGTGTGTCTGGTAGGTTAGTTTCCAAAAACGCTGTCTGTTAATTTTTCGAGAATAATTTTTGACCACAATCGACTATCCGGTATATTGTATATAATATATACAGGGATATTTTTTACTAGGGATTTTTTACTAGGGATATTTTTTACCTAGTTTAACCCCACCATTCTATATTAATAGATCTACGCCTGCGGAAACGTGATGGTATTGGTGCACCATACATAGTAAAAGCAGCGCTTCGTATTGTAACGGCCATAGTGCCAATACTAACTGACTGGTTAGGGTTTTTAAATGATTGTTTTATGAATATTTTGATTCATGATAATTTATGAAAACATTAACTACGGTTTATTTAAATGTGTAGTTGCTTATAAATGTATAGTATTAAAAAATGAACTAATATTAAATATTTTATTTTTAGTGAGACAACTTAATACAAGATATGGAAAACTCAAAAATATTTATAAAAAATGGGAAAAACAAAATTTCCCAAACAAGAAAGAGAAAGCTCAAGCTTTAAAAATACTAGAAAAGCAAGAAAAAGAAAACAAAGCTTTACAAAAAAAGAATGGAAAGAAGCTACAGAAAAATAAATAAAATAAGTATCTATTACCCAAATATTTATACATATTTATAACTGTTAATATATTTGTATATGATTTAAGTAATTATACAATTATTAATCAATTTTTTGTGTAAAACAAAAATCATATATTTGACAAATTTCAATTTTGTTTATGGTTATACCATAGAATCGAATAAAATGTATTTAAATTATTATGTAACTATATTTACTAATAATAATAAACAAATTAATATAATGTTGTGGAAACTCTTCAATTATTATATGAGTATTTTATTTTTGTATTAACTTTTGGGGTTTTCCACTTATATTATTCATTATGCTCATAATGAATTAAATCTTGTCCTACATTTTTTATAAACAATTTAAACATCAAAATTAATTTTTTTATCTTGGAAATATTTTTTTTCAATATTAGGTACACTGTTAAACTAGCTTTTAGTTTATATTATAATAGTGGTCAATATAAGATTTCGATTCTCGAAAAAAAAAAATGTATTCATAAACATCATATTAACTTCAGTATGAATAATAAAAAAATATATTATTATAAGAAAAAAGTTTTTTTTATTTTTTTTTTTGGTTCAGCTTGCGTCTGGTGACGGTTGTTTGAATCCTAATTTTTTTCTGTTATACAATTGAATTCAACTATATTCTATAAGTACATAATGAGTATTCTATTTTATTATGTTATATAAATATTCATAATTTATGAATTTAAATTGTACAGCGTTTAGTTTTTTTGTAAATCCATACTAGATACTTTATTTATTAATTCAAAAATTTAATTTTAAAATTATTTTAAATTTAGGGGTACATTTTGTTGGTTATATTGATTAAATTAATATATATTTTATAGTGTAGTAGCATACTTTCTGATTATACTCCTTAGCACTACAATTATCATTTAATAATTCTTTCTAATTCTGGTTATTGGAATGTTTTAGACAGTTTTGGTATAAGCACCATTTTATATTTGTTGATCGTATTTTAAAAAAACTAAGATATTTTTACTATTAAAAGAGTGTTTGGTGGCAAATTCAATCTATATTTGTCATATATGTCATAATCTGATTATTACTTGGAAAACAAATACGTGTATAAATTAAAATAATTCAACGAAGTATAGTTTTTGAAATAATAAACCTTATGTACAAAAAAAATTCCTTATGATATTAATGGTTTTAAATAAAATACCAAAATACGTAATAATGTGTGGCTTGGACAATTTTTACAAATTATTTAATGTTGAATTATTAATTACCTAATGTTAATTATTATTACTATTATTATTATTTTCAAATTATCAATGTTCGGAGTTTCTGACATATTTTAAATCTATTATTATTATTATGGACTGTAATTATCATTAACGACAAAAACTACTCTTTCGAATTTCGATTTATAATATAATACCCGTTACCTTGTATTCACTTATGTATACCATAATATGTTGGTATAAGTTCATGACAATAAATTCCATCATTGCAGTGGCGTAGCCAGGATTTTTTTTCGGGAGGTGCTGATCAACTTTTACACTTTTACACATTAAGTACGTACTAGCACAAATAGATAGCTGAAAAGTGTTAATACATATTGTACATTTTTAAATATTTTAAATATAATTTAAGACTTTTTGAGCTACTATCATAGACCATTAAGATAATTTTTAACATTTCGGGGGGGGGGCTGCAGCCCCCTCAGCCCCTCCCCTGGATACGCCACTGCATCATTGTCTTTCAACTTCTAAAAATTTGAAATTCTACTCGCGGATAAAACGATTACTTAAAGTCAACGTAACACACTATGCGAATATAATATTATTTATACAGATTGATTATATAGAAACCATGTGAAGTTAGAAAACTTCTAAATTTGATGATCATAGATTGCGTGCTCGACCCGAATACTAACTACTCAATTTGTGATTCGTTATCGCATAATTCTTAAAAACATAGATGTCCGTAGTTGATCATATTGTGGAAAATATAATAAGGACGCATTCGAAATAGCGGACGTGGTTTCGTTTTCTTGTCCGTAATATTATTATTTTCGACCCTGTCGTGGTATATATTATTATTATTGTCGATTATTTTAAATTGATTGTTTTATTGTTTTTACAATTTCTTTCTCGTCCGATTCCGTTCCGAAATTAAATTGCACCAATACCAGCCACTTGCCATATTATTACGTCCTCTTGTAAACACCAAGTGCTGCCCTGGACAATAACATCAGCTGTATAGCTTGCAATATTAAATAATACTAAATATATATATGACAGTGTATAAGAATATCTCGTGGTAAAATAATGATTGCTTTTCAAACCGCCATTGTATCTCTGCATTTTCCGTTTTCCTACCCTCGTTTACTAATTTACTATAATATAATATAATAGTCACGCCGTATAAAAAATATTAAATTAATGTTGAACATTTTAAATATAATTCTTTATTTATCCCACGAAAATAATCTATTATTTAATAATTTGATAATATATTCTTTGTATGGAGAGAACTAGTGGATCTCTCATCGTATATGTATTTAAAATTATTAAATACTTAATATTTCGTCACTTTTATTAATTACCGTGCAATATAATGCAATATAATATGGGTAAATTATTGTTTGGCTAATTATCTTGAAATACAATGAACAAAAAAAGAACACTAGGTATTCATTTAATGCACGCTAGAGGTCTGCAAATATTTTAATTAAATAACTGTAGGAAATAAAAAGTTGCAGATACCTAGATCGTATCTATTACTTAATAAACTATCGTTCAATTGTACATGGCATTTTAATGTACATCGCTGTAAATACAAGCCCGATATTATGATACAATAATTAAAAACTATTATTTAATTAAGAAAAATTTTCTTAAGGATGTTTCTTAGAATAGTAAAAAAACTGCATTTGGATTGTATAATATTAC
>NC_042494.1:131061556-131102794 GCF_005508785.2 Acyrthosiphon pisum
TTTCCAATTAATTGTTCACAGACATAATCTCGAGTAAATGACGTCAAATAAATCAATACAGTAACTCCTTCATTCTCGAGAATCGGGTTATAGTCACTTGTCATATATATATATATAGTAAGTACGTATTTGTTTATTATTAATATGTACTTTATTATTATGTACCTATATCAATACGCAATAATACGGATTATAATAATGACAAAGTTTATACGCATGCATTACACGAGTAAATATATTATAATTTATATAGGTAGATAAAATTAAGCATTACTGAATAATTTAAACTACCTGCCCACTAAATCACGTATAAAACATGATTGGGTATCGTATAACATCGTGTATTTTAATACGACCATTATCATCGTTATTCGTCGATTGTACAAAATAATATATGAAATGTATAGCTAAAAATTTAGTTATATCTTTATCCAATTTATTTATTTAATAAATTTTAATATTCATTGTTATGATATAATCATATATTATATCATTATACAACATTTTATTCGTCGGGTCAAAAAGCTTGAAAATTTAATTTAAGGCTTCTAATATATAGTTAAAATTACATGTATTTTTAGTACAGTCAACATTTTTTTTTACAAGCATTTAAAGTTTGAATTTTGACAAAATATGTAAAAATTACGAAAATGTGCAGATTATATTATTTTTAAGTAAGAAATTCAGAAAAATATTTATTTTAAATCTAAGATTCTTCGTAAGTTTATCTACCTTTATCAAAAAAAAATGTCTACTGGAAAATCAAATTAAATAAATTTTTGTAAGCGTGTGAAGTTCAAATTTTTACAACATTGGATTTTTACTTGATTTCTCACGTAGTGATTTTCTTATTTTGTTGTGATTCAAAAACGAATACCGTAGATACTTAAAATTTACAACATATGTTTATTTTATCATTTATTTTACTTGATTTTGATGAAAAATTTTTAAAATATTTTTTCTTTTTTTGAGCTGTTTATGGCTGTTAAGCATTTACAATTTTCATTATGTTTTTTTTCTATAAATATCAAAAAAATGTTAATTGTTGGGTCAAAAAATGTAATGATTTAATACAAAGTCATAGATAGTTATAACAGTAGTTGAGAAATATTAAAGATCAATAAACACGATGATATTTTTTCATTGACAATTTATCAAAACTTGAAAAGGATTGCAAATTTAAAACAAGAATTATTATAAAGAGTTTATAATTTATATTGCAACAAAAATATATAAAAATATATAACCACATTTATTTTTCATACATTTTAAGTTCAATTAATGTTGTCAATTTGAATGATACTTGATAGAATATTTTATTCGTAAATGTAGTGAAATTGCCTATACATGTCGCCGTGTTACATGATAATGATGATATTATTATTATCATATTTAAATATTTGATGAGATATAACATTATTAATAAATAATAATACATTATTTATATTATTGGTGTACTTAGAACGCCATCAAAATTAAGATTTTTTAGTTATTAATAAATCATATTTATTATAATGTTGCTTAATATGTCGTTATGCGTATTAACTGATGTACGTCAATTATTATTTCTTTGGCGCAGCGAAGTTGTTTAAATTTATTTATAATACTATACAAATTAATATATGAAGGGGATTGGATACTGACTACTTTTAAGGAGTTTAATATAGGCAATTTTCTATGTGTGTACTTGAAGGTCGTGTAAATGTGTGCGTAGTAAGTGATCATTATTGTGAGCAACTGTGCATAAAATAAATAGCCGAGTTGCATTTTAACACTAATTGTAAATATGAATTGTATTGATACGCACATACTTAGCTTCACATTGCCAATAATATAGATGACTGAGTGACATTATATTATGAATACTTATTATAGAAATTTAAAAGGAGATATTTATCTATGCCTGTATATGAATCGATTATCGTTATTTTCAATATACAATATTGAATAGCCCTAAAATTGATTTGAAATAATTGAATTATTGAGTTTAGTAATTAAAAATTAAAATATCAAAAATTGACTTTTATGCAGGCACAAATTAACTACTCATATGAAATATTGATAATATGCGTTTTTACTCTCAAACCAGTCAATAAACTATATTATTGGAAACCCAACAATTAATTTTCATAGCATTTTTCAATACTTATGGTATGAATTTTGATTTGTTGTTTCTAGTGTACAGAAAAAATATTTAATACTTATAATATATCAAAAATAATTAACTGATATGATCAAAATTGTATAGTATTATCTAGGTATATTAAAATTATAGTTACATAATATGAAATAGTACTCAATGTTAATGTAATTTAATGTAATTTACGGATGACAATATATTGTATATTTGTACAAGATAAACTTATGCGAACGGTTAAATATACTATTAAATTTAATCCAAATTTGATAAACGTATCAAAAAACGATTTATCGGAAATTCGTAATACGTATGTATTTGAAAATGTTCCGGGATTTGTATGCAGCTCAACATCACCATGGCTGTATTATATGCACATAAATAAACCATTCGAAATTGATCGCAAACAAAATTTAATCATGCCATTATAACTATCGGTACCTTATATATTAAACATGCCGAGCTTAAAGAAATTATTATAATATACTATTTACTCATATTAATATGATCATACACTAATACCTACGCTATTGACATAATTATAATTTAAAATTGAACACAAAAATCGATACATGAATTAGTATAAATTTGTGATGATTACCATCAAATATTCAAATAATAATTCATGTTTAATATTATATTATCTTGTGTAGGTACCTAAAAAAAAATAATTTTAAATATATAGAACTCAAACGTTAATAAATCTTAATTTTCAATTACATAAACTTTAAAATTGTATCAATTGGTTAATTTTACTTTTCAAGTTGTTTACTGTAGTGTACAACTTCTAAACTTCTTACATACAATTTGTTTAATTTTCATTTGTATTTTATTCTCAGTTTTTACACTGTAGTTAACATTTTTAATTAGCAATATTGTAAATATACCCTATTGAAAATGTATTCACACAAAATAAAATTGTCCATTCACATAATATTATGATTGAACTACTTATTTGTTTAATTTTTAATAAAAAGCTAGTAACACACTAATACATTTTATTATAAATTTTACAAAATTAATTAATTTATCCATCCATCTAGTAATATTATTCACCTAAACACAATGCATATTATACTATTTATAACTAGAATCATAAAAAATGTCGAAATTGGAATTATGCTACATATCAGAAGAAATTATTAAAACTTTTTGTGACACATCCAATTATAATGATATTCTAGTAAAATCTCGTTTATGTGGTAGACCACCATACACTATCAGACTGATTTTGCTATTATAATAATATGTTATATTATAATACATACTATATAATGTAATATAAATCGTATGGTTACTGTACACAAGATCATTATACTGGATTGTCCAATTAAAATAGATCATAGCTGTTGAAACATTAACAGATGTTTATAAAAAAAAAAAATTTTACTTCACCATCACAAATTATTATCATTACGTTATACGTCATAATATTCTAACAAATTTTTTGTACTGTTGTCACATTATGTTATAAATTCTGTAGTAATAAATTTACAGAAAATTATTCAATTCATCTCAAGTCACTATATAACATGATTATATTTTGACATTTTATTTTTGAAAGTATTTTCGTAAAGTAGGTATCACAGAAGAATTAAATACATTTACCTCCTGTCATCAGAAAATGTATACCCAGTCATAGAGTTTTAATTTACCGGATTTTTCATTGCATACGAAAGTAGAGCTGCTGATATGTAATTTTTATGATATTTTAATTTGTACTTAATATAGATGACGCCCGCATAGAATCGAGATATTTATCCTAAATCGTTTATCAGAAATGATCCACGAGACTAATAAAATATATTGAACTCATCGAATATTTGTCATTTAAATATGTAAAAGAAAAAAAATTAGTGTATATGATGTTCTCCGAGAGAAAGAGTAAATAGTAAAGAGTATTGACGTATTAAGATCGTAAACATAATTATTTTATCGTTTCCGTTCAGCTAAACATAATACTAATGTTAATAATATATTAATATTATATATTATTATGTTCAACTATCATAAACGTTTTTTCCCGAATGACTGTTTGATTAAAACAACATAGGTATATTATAGGTACGCAATAAAGAAATATATTTTAATTTTAAACTAGAATATTCACGCATGATTCATAAAACTACCGAATATATAATGTGATTATACTTGTAAAATATTAAATAAATATTATATTATACATGTATATTATGCACACAACATAAACACTATTTCTTTGGTCAACGACGCATGTAAAAACGACCGAGTGGAAGTAAAATAAAAAAATTTTAAAAGTTATGACACAAAGCGTGAGTGGTGGTATATGCTAATGTATACGCATAATTAAATATTACGCCAACGTAAACATCATGACCGATTTCTGAATACATTTATTTGTTTCGTTTTTCTATTAGGGATAAATGAATAATTTTAATACCTTATTATTTATTACATGGGTTTTTGATAAACAATATGTTCTTACAATAATAATATGAAAATAGAAAAAAAACTATAAATTTCGTGGTTACACGTATAATAGTGTACTTATGTAAAAAAAAATTAAAAAATTACGAAGCAAGAAGCATAATTTAAATTACAAATATTTAAAACTCCGTTATAGAATTTTATTACAATATTAATGTCAAACATTTTTTTAAATTAGGTAAAATTCAGTTCAGTTTGTTATCCACATGGAAATTATTATAATAGAATATACAATTTTAATACTAATTCGTTTTAAATTAGAACACTTAAGTACTTAAGTACGCCAATAAGTATTAAAACGAAGTCGGTAACTAAAACATCACGTCAACTACTTCACTTCCCACTATATACTAGCAGCTATTGCGAATATGGATGATTAAAACATAATAATTATATACCTAATTTATATTTACCTGAATGTAGAAGATTTTAATTAAATATTAATATAATAATTAAATGTAAGAGGGTAAAATTAAATAGAAAAATAATATAATATACCATTATACCCATGTGTGAATATGTATTTATTTAGTTTCAGTGAACAATTTTGTGTGGGCGTAAATAAGTACTTAGTAATGTTGCAGGTATTATACTAAATATTTTAGAGTGCGTATAACAAAAACAAAATATTGTTCGCTAACTTATCTTTCAAAAAAATAATAAGTTAGGTAAATTAGAAAAAAATAGATCTAAATCATATTTCAACCCCTACTACAGGAAAATACAAGCTATGAATATTAATGATTTATCGAGACCTTTACAATATTTAAATACATAAATTGTAAATTAATAAATTGGTTTATGTATTTTATACATATTATATAAAGTAATATCTGTATATTACATTATATTTACATATAAACTTATCTCATCATCGTAAACTATACTAAAATAAAATACATTATATATTCAATAAATTTGAAATGAGAATCATAATGCCTAAAATGAAAATATTATATAAATCTATATTATATTGATACATAAACGGCATATTAAATAATATAGTATTAAATATAAACATTATATCTCATTGTCTGCCAACTTGCCGCATGCTGATCCTCCCAGATATCAACTCTGACTCACTAATATAATAATATACACTATTGTATTTTCTTCTTGTCTATTATACAACTATTATTTAAATTAATATCATATCTAATGGAAAATATAGTAACATATTACGCTTAAATTGGCGGTCAGTCTACAACCAGGCCCCGGTCATGTACACGTCTTATGCGATACCTACACGTATATTATGTAGGGTTCTGGATTTGAAATATTTAATTTATTTTTTTTCAATTGGCATATTATTTAAAAATTGAACATTTCACTCTCCTTGAAATATTTCAATGAAATTATAAAACATTTTGTTTTTTGTCTTTTAAACGTATTTGGTTATAGATGATTAGACACAGAAAATATCAATAACGAATGACGCTTATTAACAAATGTTTACAAATATTGATGGTTATAAATTAGATATATAAATTACATTATCGGTTAGTTTATCTATTAACAATTGGCTCCCAATTTATGGCTTTTATTTATTATGTATTCGATACAATAAACCAACTTATAAAACTGTTCTCTTGCTATTAGTTTATGATTATACATTTTTAGATAATACCATAATACAACATTTTTTTTTTAATTTTAATTTTTCAAATAACTTAAATATTTCAAAAATAAATTTCATGAAATTTTAAAACTTTACTCATAATATTACGATTAGTATTAATGCATGTACTCGTACATCGTTTGAACGATTTTTATTATTTGTTATAATATCTATAATATGTTATACTTTTGTGACTTTTGAGTAAAACTTTAGTTCATTTTCCAATGTCGATTTGGGTTATTTCATCGTTATCCTCGTGCAATTTAAACACAACCATCAGTTCATATACGAAGTACTTATAAGCATAAAAATAAAATCGGTATGCAACATACAGAAAAACCGACGATAATATATTAAATTGAACGAAATTTGGTTATTTGATTGTATCTGTACTCAATCGGGTTGTGAAAAAGATACCTAAACTGTGTCCTTATATATTATGCAAATAGGTACATAAAGACTGCAAGTGGTGTACATGACTTCTATGTCTTTCAAACCATAACGTAAGTAGTAATAATTAGGACTTTAAGATAATATTAAAATTTAAAATACCCTTCGTTGATTTGATATACCTATTTCGCCATGATAAGACATATCTGTTGACATACCTATCCAACATATTTTATGTCTATTGAAACCATGTGGATCCACATCCATAGTATAAACTGCAGTAATACATATTATTCAATTTATCTCAACATACTGTAATAAGGTATAGTATTGGTAAAATATATTTTGACGTAATGCGATACCATATAATTATTTACTATCATAATAAATTGTTTGAAACTGATCGATAGTAGAATGGCCAAACGTCTTAAAATCTATGAGTCTATTAAAATAAATTGCATTAAATCTAACAATTAAAATTACCCTCATACATTATACTAGAAAACGTGACCCGAGTTATAAACAAAATTACTAGAATTATTGTTCAAAGCATGCGAGAGGAATAGCAAACTATATTAAAGTTTTTCAAACAAAATATATTCGGAATAAAGACGTTTCTGATAGATAAAAAAAAATGCTCTGATTATAAAGTTTTATAATTAAAATGGACGCAGTATTAGAAGTTTGTCGTTCAAAGCAGTTAAACCACAGAATCGATTGTGTTGTTTTTTTTTGTAAGTAGCAGTGATACGCGATATCGTTTTAGAAGAATGAAGTGGAAACTAAAAATATTTATTACAAAAAAAATAATAATAATAATGTTAAATATAAATTGAATCAGCCAAGTTAAAAAATAATCGTAAATTATGTAAATTATTACACGTTATACGTGAAGGACGAAGGTATGTTAATTTTATTGGTGCACATATTATTATTAGGTAGGTTCGTAAAAAGTATTATACGTCAAAGTAAAGGAAACTGCTGTAACGATTATTTACGATAATTTTGTGTTTCATACGTCTTTGTAAAAAAAAAAACAACCTAAACTTGGCTATTTCGACCATGACCACCAAAAAAAGTATAGTGTTCAACGCAAACACGATTTCCGATCGATTAACTACTATATAATGCTAAAGTATTGCTCGTAAAAAACATATATATTAAAACGTTAAAAGCGTTTACGGATAGCATAGAAAAAAGAAAGTAAAACGCACACCGTAATAAAACTAACAGCTCTCGCTCGTTTAGAGACTTATATAAAAAAAAACCAAGTCTGACGAAATTCGCACAGCGGTCAAAAGTATGTATTATACATCCGGAATGCCTCGTAAAAAATGAACTATGGGTAAAACAGATTTCCCGGGTTAGATGAGAGTCTGACCAGTAAGACGGTAACCACACTCACGCCCTTGTATGATATCAGGTAACTTTCAGTGATTCTCGTGGAAATGTATGAGCAAACGTGCTCTTGAGCAACCGACCTACGACCATGTCGAAGGCATTGACCTTACTTTTGAATCTAAAGTTTAGATGATTAATACCACGGACTTGATATTATTATTCATATAGAACGAAACACTGTTTTTACCGACTACGGTAAGGATATCCATCACATTTTCGTAAATTATTATTATTAAATGACCCAGATGGCAAATATTTCACCGATTAAATTAAGGGAGCCCTACATTATACATTTTTAGAAACTATGATTATTAGTTGAACGTTATCAGACTACGTATATTATTTTAAAACGTAAATAATAACTCATTGTTTAACCACAACACGTGTAGTTGGTTGTATTTTTATATAGACATAGATATTGGTTTTTTTTTTAACTATAAGCGTGTAAAAAGAAAAATAACACAGTAATGTACTAAGATATTATGCCCCTAATGGCTAACAGTTCAATAGAACTTTGTCTAGACTACTACCACACAATTATCTGCAGAGATAATAATACTATATTTTTATTCACCAGAGTACCATGATAATTAAATTTTTTTTTCATAAAATGGGGTTACTTTGATATCACTTTAAGAAATATAGGTATCGAAATTGCCCGTTGTGTTACTTTGATAGCATATTAAAAAATATTGATATCTCAAAAGATAATTTCAGAATTTTAAAAATTAAAACGTTAAAATATTGAACTAGTTGTAACTAATATTTAATTTTGAGAGTTTTATCGTTAACACTACAGAAGTTATCCATATAATAAAAAATGAAATTGTCATAAAACAGTAAAAAATTATCAAAGTTACCCCATTTTACTGTACTACTTTTATTTTTAAACTATGAGAACTTTTTTCGTATTTGTGATATCGAAAAATTAAAAACAATGTTGCACAGTCTATGTTCTCTTCTTCCTAGTAGGAACATTTGGTTGCATAACATGAACTATAAGTTTAGCGATGAGCGATAGATATGAACTATTAGTGGTTCTTATCCACGCATTTTTACTATGTCGTACTATGCGTGTGTAGCATCCTCTTAATAATATTTGTCATTCCGAATTTATTCAATTCAGCGTAGCCCGCAGATTAAATAAATATATTAGTAAAAATCAAGTAATAACCAAAGTTATAAATAGAAGATTTCGTACCCAACTGTAATCCCTAAGATACTATAATTTTCTATAATAATATCATTGCTGCATATTGACAAAAGCTGAAACACTGAAATGTGCATTCACACAATACTGTTTTAATCGTGAATTCGTGAACAGTTATCATTAATTGGCATGGAAAAAAAAATTCCGAACCAATAAACCACAATAATTTAAAAATGATTTGTGAAATACTGAAATGAATTAGGGGTGCTAAGCACCCCCAAGCACCCCTCTATGTGCGCCTATGACTATAATATATAGTATTAACTAGATATCAAACAAACGCCATTCAGATATTTAAGCTTAAAACTTGTTGTCACATATTATATTGGTGATGAATTTCAATGGACATATTTTATGATAATTTTATAGTATAGTTAGTGTACGCGCAATTCTTTAATGCGCAATATTTTTGTAAAACCGTCATGGAAAACGATACAAAAAAAATTATAGTAAATAATGGAAACATATCAGTAAGTCCACAGTATATATATAGATTATAGTTACTAATCTCAAATAGTAGTACAATTATACATTGTTTTTTTACAATGGCTGTTGATTTCGCCATGCCCAAATCGTTTGATTGTATTATTTTGGTTTTACGGGGAAAGGTATTGTTTACAATTTATCAGAGTGCACAGTGGAGTATATATAATGTCATTATGTATTTAACTGTACGCTGCTCAAAATTAATAATCATTATTATATTGCAGAAAATATGGCAATGACCGTCCGGTTGTTCATTTTTGATAACACAATAAACGTAGTGTGCGATGTTGTGCAGGATAATTTGACATCGACACCAAAACTATTGTTGAACGATACTCGAGGGTTATAGACGTGACGACACTTCACCGAGTCATTATATTATTGTAAAACGTGTTGTCGTAATACGTTGTTGTAATAACGTAATATATACATATAATGGTCATTGTTACCCCATAAGGCTTATACCCCGTAAAGGTGACGAAATGCAAGTCGAGTCGGTCGAAAAAAAAAAAAAATAACGAATATTTAATAATGTCGTCGTGGCATTATGTTAAAACGTTTCCCGAGTACACTCGAGTAGATTTTTGGGAAATGAGTATGTACTTAAGTTACACTTTTGCGTCTTAGTTTTTAAAATAATTCTTTTAAATAATTTTAAATCATTACAAAACAATATTTTTGGAAAAAAATTCTATTTTTAACTATTTTTTTATGGTTAGTATAGTTTTTAAGATTTTTACTCTGTTGTATGGCAACGTACACTTTTAATTTATTATTCTAAAGCAGACTATTATTCGAATTATTTCGTTTTATTATAATACAATTTTTGAAAAATAGTTTATTTGTTTTCAGCACATATTTAAAGTTTAGAAGTGGAGTAGAGGACCAACATTTTGATGTTATTCCTGCACCACTCCACGATGCTCATCTAGAATTTAAGTACTTAGACCTCATAATGTAGAGTTCTTACTGTTTGAAATTAATTTTTTTTTAATGAATTACTCTAAAAAATCTTCTTTGAAACACACAAACAAAAATGCATTTTTCAAAACCCTTTTCTTTTCACTTTTTTTTCCTGATAGTGTCTAAAATTACAATTTTTCTATTAGAAAAGATGCTGATGTCGAAAATCAAAACATTTTTAGTACCCCAAAAGTTGACGACTGACCGAAAAAAAAGAAACAAACACCATTGTAAATAAAATACATTCATTCGCTTCGCTCATAATTTAAAAATATTTTTTAACAACCTAAAATAATATAAAAAAATATTTTAAAATTGTTGATAGTTTTTTAAATGATGAGTGTCGAACGGTAAATGGATCTAATATATTATATCCGAATATCCCTTATCACGCATCTCAATATTTATAATGTACACTAACCACAAGGCAACAAATCAAACAGCACTTTGTTATTTTATATTGTATACACGCTACCTTCCTACGTATTAATTTAATGCTGTAGTAACCGAATGGTTTTTCGAAAGCTGTCTTTTACACAGTTCGAGCTCCTCGATTTATAAGGCGTTTAAAAATAAAAAAATAAAAATGACGTTAGCATTCGACCGTGTACTCGGAGGTGTTACCGATTTCGGTTTAGCTTTATTGTAACAACGTTATTATGTTATTTTATAAACTGCGCGTGTGTTTATCTGACGTAAACGGTCGAAAGCAGCGAAAACGTATTGTCAATTCCAGTTTCTGCGTTGAACTCATTGATTCGATTTCTTTCCGAAGTGGCGCACGCACGCACATAATATTATATATAATTACATTTTTTTTACTCGGAAGGCCTAGATACATATAATACGTGCATACATGTTTGTACAGACACACATAGCGCCAAGTTATTTATATAGAGTTTTACGGAATATAACGCATTTAACGTCTTACTATGTATCTGTATATATAGACACGTCAAACACGCGGGGAGATCCGTGAGGACGAGAACTATATAAGAGTTCGTATAAAGTCATTACAGCGAGAAAGACTTTTGCGTGTATTCGCTTCGAGTCCGTAATGGTATATATTGCTATTGCACGAGTACAGATATTATTGGATAATACGCCCACTGACGTATACATTCACGTACCATGTAAGTGCTTTTTAAAATGTATAATGTGTGCCAGCTATGAATTCCGGCACGCGCTTAATGTACCTATTTGATCTATTATATTTAAAACCAGGCGTAATCGCCTAGACGAAGGTTTCGGTGTTAGAAACATGTCGAACAATGTGTCGGGGACAACACTGCAGCCATCACGATTATTACGTGTGCAATCGGTCTGAATGTTTAACATTCGAGTTTTTTGTTGTTTTTTTAGACCTCCCTATAATATTGCAGTATGTATATGCCTACTCATTTCGAGGGATAAAAATATGTGCGATTGTGGCTCGGCGTCAACGAAATTTATTCCAATCACGATATTATGTCTATACCTACGAAACTATTATTACTGCCTATACCGCGTTTACCAAAACTAACGACGTCCACGTCTATGATGTTTTTTTACAATATTATTGTTGTATGAACAAAAGCTGGAATAACATTATAATGTACAGTTTATTGTCGCCGAGCAGTCTGAAACAATTTACAAGGTACCAGGATATTAACTGTTGTATCATGGAAGTATGAATTAAAAAATCCTATTTCGGATACAATAAGTTACAACGCAAAAATAGTTTTAAGTAGGTTACAAGTTAGTATAGTACTGAGAATCATAATGCGTTGTTACAATTTTGAGTACATAGCTTAAAATAACAAGTGCTCTAGACGTACGAGATTTCAACTTTTATAATTGAAAATATTTGTTCAGGAAAATTCTGAATTTGACGTATTTCATATTTTAAACTCATTAAAACCAGATACTCGTCATAGTTTATTGCGAAACATTTGAATTCATGTTTTTAATCTAATGTTTATATACATAGTTAATTTTGTCATAATATATCAATCAAAAGACTAAATTCATATAAACATTGTTTGTAAAGATGAATGGATTTTTTTTTTATCAGATGAAATCTCTACTGTGCATTGTAAAATGCAGACAGGTGATGACATTTGTCAATTGACATTCTTCACGTTGTCGTGCTTGTATAATTCAATTTAAACACTTGCGCAAAACTCAGTAAAAAGCTTAATAATAATAATTTTTATGTAATCCGAATTTCTTGCGAAATTTGCGAGTGTTAAAGTTAATACATTTCCATTATTTGAGCATGTAGTTTCTCCTCAAAATTCAAACGACTTACTATCCGTGTAATAAAATATTTTATTTCCCTTAGTACTGGTATTTCTTAATATTTTAATTTGATGGTATAATTTAATTTTTACAAATACAAAAATATTTTTTTTCAATTTATAAAAAGTTAAAACATTTTTCAATAATCCACATTACTAACTTTATACAAATTTACAATCATAGTTTATAGCATATTTATATTAAAATTTTAATAATTAAAATATTATTATGTGCACACGCTGGAAGTTAACCGTTCGTTATTCGTACCTTGGCGTGGAAGGGTAAAAAATAAAGCCAGCCGTTTCAGTGTTATATGAAAAGCAGCGCAGGACTTTTGTACAATTTTTATTATTTACATAAAGTACAGACTTGATGGATTAATATTGTATGGCCAATTACACATGAAGTTTGGGTATTAATGTTTTTTCTATCATGTTTCGATCATGTTTTCATTTATTTGGAATGATTTTTCCTAAATAATTCTTGCGATGTTTGTTTTATGTTATGTATTATTTTTATACTTTTCATTGAGTTCGACGAGTTTTGAGACTTAATTTTTTTGGGCTTAACCGTTTATAGTATCTCTTCCGTTTCAGAGACAAGTTAGACAACAGTCCTGTAAAGAATACTTTTAAAAAGTACTTGAGTAAATACTCAAATACATTTTTTTTTAAGTATTTAAGATACTACTCAAATACTTTGAAAAAGTATCTGGAATACTTTTTAAATACTTTTGGTTTTTAAAGTGAGTTTCTAATTATCGTAATATAAACACATAGGTAGTAGGTAGGTAATCCAATAGTTATCTAATAGTTTTAAAGGAAATATTGTTATTCAATATTCAATAACTTTTTTTAGAAATCTGGTTTTCACAAACCTTTGGGCTTCGGCTAACACAGAAATACAGAATATTAAATAAAACTATTATTCTATTATTGTAGTTGATAATAATATTTTTCCAACCAATTATTTCGAATGAAAAAAAAATGTTCGAAATAAAAAACCAAAGTATTCAATACCAAAAAGTATTTAATACAAAAAAAAGTATTTAAAAAGTTATTCAATACTTAAAAAAAATATTTGAATACTTTTACTCAAACACTTTTATTTAAATACTTTACAGGACTGCAAGTCAACTATTAAACGTCAGGTACCTGGTATATATTAGTAATGTATTTTATAACATGCAGTGTGTATAGGTACGTACTATTTTTTTTTTTATTGATCATTATTTACATAATCTAATAATACCATTCGTTTACCTGCAGTACAGTTGCAGTATTAGTCTTCATAATTTTAATTAATTTTTTCCTTATTTTTAGCTGGTATGCAATAATACATTTAATTTGGTTATAACTTATTTTTATTTTATAAATTTGAGTTGTTATTCTTTTTTTTTTAGATTCTGAGTGGAACGATGAATGTATTGATTTTACAATGATGTGTGTTTTTTTTATTTTTTTTTTATTATTTTTTTTTTATTATTTTTTTAATTTTTTATTTTTGTGTCTGTCATCACGGTTTGGGGCAGTAAAACTGCTTCGATTTTCTTCAACAGTATCTTGTTTGATGGGAAAGTGAATCTAGTTAGCGCATTTGGGAGATCAAAATTTGAAATTTCCAATAGTTTTCAAAAGCGCCGTGAAAAACAAAAGAAAAATTAAGGAAAAACGGGAATTTTTACGCAAAATCTGTTTTCGAGAAAATTGATTTTGGTTTTTGGTGTAACTTTAAAACGAATGACTGTAGATACATGAAATTTTCACTGGTTGTTTATATTTTCATTTTCTATACATGATAAATTTTTCAAAATATTTTGATTTGTTTTGAGCTGTTTACGGACAATTCCAGTTTCCAATTTCATTAGTTTTTTTTTCTATGAATGTCAATAAAACTTTATTTGTTGAGTAAAAATACTTCAAAATTTAATACAAGGCTCCTACTATATTGTTACAATGACATTTGAAAAATATTAAAAATCCTTAGTCACAGTTTTTTTTATTAGCATTTAAAGTTCAAAAATTTACAAAATATGGAAAAATCAAGAAAATTACCTAATTATGTTGAGTTTATAATTCGTAAACATTTTTCTTTTTAGAACTAAGATTTTAAAATGTGATACAAGATTCCTTATAAGATAATCTACCTTTATCAAAAAAAAAATATCTATAAGAAAGTCAAATTAAATTTTTATGATCGTTTGAAATTCAAATTTTTACAACATTGGATATTCACTCGATTTCTCATGTACCGATTTCCTTATTTTGTTCTAATTCAAAAACGAATAACTGCAGATACATGAAATTTTCACTGAATGTTTATATTAGCATTTTATATATACGATAAAATTTTGAAAATAATTTGACTCTTTTTGAGCTGTTTACGGACATTGTAAGTTTTCATTTTTTTTAGTTTTTTTTTCTATAAATATCAATAAAGTTTTATCTATTGGGCCAAAAAGTGTAAAAAATTAATACAAAGCTCCTGATACATTGTTACAATAGTAGTTGAAAAATATTAAAAATACATAGGCACAATTTTATTTATAAGCATTTGAAGTTGAAATTTTGACAAAATTTATCAAATTTAAAATTGAATAATTATTTTGTAGTTAAAAATTTATAAAATGTTCAACTTTTATAACTAAGGATTGAAAATTTAAAACAAGATTCCACGTAAATATTTAATTATGTTGCCAAAAATTCTAAGAAATACATAAGCACAGTTTATTTTTATAGTCATTTTAATTTCCAATTTAGACGAAATTACATATTAAAAAACCTGGAATAACTATTTTAGTTATTTTGTTGTGATTGTAATGATTGTATAATATTATTTGTGGGTACTTGAAACTTCTAAAGTATACTATTATATATCTATGATAGTACCACGGTTTGTTGTTGATATATAACGCGTTACCTGATTGATATTGTGATATGATTAATTTGGAATTTATTATTAATACCTATTATAGGTCAATTTTTTTTTAATACTATAGATAAGTATACCTATAATAGGTATGTCTAATACCTAGACTGACAAACCGTCTCCACTCAGTATCGTTTTTCTTATCCAGTGATATTTTATCATTGAATTCAAATTTAATACTATCCATTATACAGTGACCCACTTGTAACCTACTGTACAGCAGATCGACATCCACTTACCCACCTTTTTTTTGTTATAAATTATCATTTGGGATTTATCCTAGTGCTGAGTCAAAGTCGTATTGTGGTATGTTGAAGCTGATGGGGCATTGCAAGTATATTGGTGGCATTATGTCATTATGATTTTGACTGTAAGTAGGTATAGTCCCACAAGTTCTAAGTTTCACAAGTTTCTAAGGCCATTAGTTACAGTCATTACAATATTTTAGGCGTGTTTATAGAGATGATACATTGGATTTATAGTAATGAGATGACAATATGGTTTGTAGTTTCGATAATTACAATATTTACAAATATTTACACATGTACTAATAAATATAAAAATATTAAAGCAAACGAACAAAAATAAGATTTACTTAAATTAAGTTGTATGATTCTGATGATTTCAAAAAGTCGACTATTTTATAGTTGTCTTCGGTTTCGGGTCCAAGTGCAGCTTAGTTCCCGTCGATTTGGATTCTTTGTCAAACTGCTGTTCGTATTTCTGACATTCCATTACGATGTGCTTCACCGTGAGTCTGACGCCGCACACTTTACACATAGGTTTTTCTCTTGCCATTAGGAGTCAATGGGTCAGCCTCGTGTGTCCGATCCACATGTGGTTAAGTATTGACTGTTCCTTCCTTCTCAGAGAACTGTTAGTTCACCAGATAGTCGATGTTTTTACCATGTTTAGTTTAGTGTTTTGTTGGTTCCAAATGTTGAGTAATTTGTTGTTCGTTGTTTTTTCGGAAAAAAAAAATGTTACGTATTATAATTTATAGTATTCAACAGACCCACGGTAGTAAAACAAAATAACACGTATCATTAAGTCGTATGGCTATTGTTGTAAAATGTAAACGCAGTTATATTAATATTTTTTATTTTGGCGCAAACTATACCCAATTTAAATTATTTATTTTTGTTTTACGCTACCGGGTAATGTCCCTAAACAGATGCGTTTAAGTGGTAGCAGGTGTTACAGTGACTCGGTAAAGATTCCTGGTGATCATTGATGGTAACCACGGAGACTTGAGGAAAATAATGAGTCCTGTACCCCGGTGGACCGTCCGTTAGTGATCTGGTGTAGTTGAAAATTTAAAATAATTTACTAGGTATACAAAATAACGTTTGAATTAAACCTTATACATTTCAAGGAAAACAATTATTAACTCACTAATCTTTTCAAACCAAACTGCAAATTGAATTTTCCATTTTTCCATTGAATAAATTAATACAATTTTGAAATCGTTTTTACAAAAAAAAAAAAAAACAATTCAATTAAAAAGAAAATCTTAAGTAAATCAATTATGTTTTATATATTTTTTGTTAAAGCTTTGTGTTGATTTTGAATAAAAAAAAACAAATGACAAACAAATTGGAAACAAAATGTAACTTATTATAAATATCGAATGCTATTAAAACTTTGTAATACAAAATAACGAAATAAGTCCAGAGAATAAAATATAAAAAAGATTCTGTATATAAATTAAATTTGATATAGGTAGTATAGATTATTTCCGTGTCCATTAAAACAGAAACAATTTGTTATAATAGTAAACATCTAAAAGTCTTAAAAAACAATTGGTTACAAGAATCAACATGTCGAAAAATAATTGAAAAATAATATTAAATGCATGATACATTTTATAACAAACATGTGGATGTTGTGAATTAGTTTAACGTTAATTCTTACAGAATTAAAATGTCTTTATTTTATTACTCTTAAAAGGGAATTGTGCTTCTTTTATAATACTTTTAATATTATAACATGATACGGTGAAAGTCAAAATAACTGTTTATAGACCAACGATTTGTTAACGACTTTTTTTTTGTCAAATTTTTCACTTTAAATCTAGACACTTATTTTCAATTTCTTTAAAACGACCAAATGTTGAATGATAACCTATTGTCGTTTGTTTAAAAAAAAAAAAAAACAATTTTATGTATTTAAGAGTGTAAGCCGCAAGGTAGTGTACAAAAAATAGGGATAGAAGTAAATACGCCTACTTACTTACATTTTGTGACGAAGGTTCATTTTCTTGCAGATGTATAAATACAAATATAATATGTTTTAAACTAATAAACAATACAAATAGGTTAAATTACATTTTTATAATGATACATATTCCAAAACACATGTAAGTATGTTTTTATAATTGTATATTCTAAGCAAATACAGTGGTTTCATATAATGTATTATTCAACGCATTGGATCTCTCTCCAATGACATATACCTATAATTCTAAAACAAACAAAAAATTACCTTAAGTAGGCACCTATACTAAGGACTTTTTAACAAAATATTTAATTTTAAAACAATATCTTACAAGTAACTACAGTTAGGTATATATTGATATCTGTTAGCAATATTTGTTCATGAATGTTTGAAGTTGTGCAATTTATGTAAAATGTTCTTAGAAATACGTAGTTGTAGTTAATTATTAAGTATACTAGCTATACACAAGGAAAATTGTACTTAGCGTGTTTAATGTTTATTTTATATATTGACCTAGTGTAGTAGTAAAATGTATTAATTTATGGATTTAATCGGTTATAGAGACGTGGTTTTTAACATCATATAATTGACTTGCGTTGAACAACAGTAGTGCCGGTACAAAAGTCGTACCTACTGCCTATTAGGTACAATTACTATACCCATAGAAATAAAATAATATTCTTTTATGGTATTGTCAAATAGGTATATAAAGTATAATTACCATTATGCTCAAAATAGGGGGAAAAATTTGAAAAATGTATTTTATTTTTTTAATTAAATGGTTAGTTAAATACGTAATACGCATATGGTAAAAACTTCTAGTGGTGATTTATTCCACATAATATCGAGCATGTATGTATAATATTATATTTTACAGTGGCAAGTTGTGCGTAAGGTGTATAAATGAAGAGTCGAATATTGACACATACCAAAAAGAAAATTTATATTGATGTTAGACGCATAATATAATATACCTACGTATATAGGAACGTGTGTCATGATAGTATTATTATTATTGACTATTATTATTTCCATTGTTGTCTTGTGTAGTTGTGGTTGTCGAGGAGGTATCGCGTGACAACGAACAACAAGTCGTCTACATGTATTATGTATACTTACCTACATATTATTATCATTATTATTATATGGGTCTGAATCGAAGCCGACCGAAGAATAAAATACATCTTCGCATGTCGCTGTCGTCGGCAAAAAAAAAATGATACGTATTTTATGTTTGATTTCGTATTACTAAAACATGTCGCGTGTGTACAACAAGTATATAATATAAGTGTATAACACATTTTAGAATTTAAACATTTATATTTTCTGATGGATCAAACGTCTCCAAGGTTTGCTGTATAATATAATATTATTTAAGTAGGCGTGTATTATAGTAGGCAGTATATGCGAGCTGGCTGTCAGTGTCGTGTATGAGGTGGGTGATGGGTGGGGACCAGTGCCAGACCCTTTGTATTTTTTTTTTCTGTACCGTTCTTTTCGTAAATAATTTAATCATTGAGAGTGTATTAAAGTTGGTACGGAAATTCAGGCCGTTCTGTTACAGTAAATGTGAGATATTATTTGTTTGACACAAATTCACGCGATGAAGTGTAATAAGCGAACCTGCTAAACACATATACCGCTTTGATAATAATAATGATAATACAGAGAAAAAATAAATTTTTAATTTTACATTCTGATGAATGGCGGATAGTAATTAACTACATAAAAAACATAAATAAAATATGATACCAATAATACACCTTTATCATTGGATTGCAATAACATAATCTTCATGTACATTACTTGAGGTTTTTTTTATTTTACGCATTTATCACAAAATACCTGTGTACATATTAAACACGTTAGTGCTTTATTTAGTGCGCATATTTTCAAACTAATTTTCCGTACCTACATAATAATATTGTAATAAAGTGTTGAGTAAACGGATGTTAAAAATATTCAAAAACCGCGGATTCGTAAGAAATATCAAACTTTTCGAGAACCCCGCAAGTAGGGTGAATTCCAGTTCATTAATTAGACTTGAAATCGTACGACTACTGTCGTACTCGTATAGGTGGTACCCATAAGTATTTGAGATGTAAACTGTTACACTGAGTGTATACACACGAGAGGAATTATAGTGAGTGGAAACCAGTGGCGGAGCGACGGAGGTAGATTGAGGGAATACATTACGATAATGATAGCAAACACAGACATGGTTTCAGCGGATATTATTATTTACCTACTTCTAACGGTAATTATTTGCGGAAAATAACTCGGGTTCTTGCAGTGGAAACCTAATAAGTAATAACTTCGGCGCGAATCCACCTACGACCCGGGAGTGGGAAGCAATTAGAGAAACCGATTCACAAAGGCCGGTCGCAAAATATAAACAATAGATGCTGTGAATAGTATAGTTAAATTACGACGATGACAAACCACTATATACCTACCTATATTACCAACGTTGAATTCCAGCTATTCGATGTGGTTGCTTTTTGTCCGTCCGCCGGCGTCTTGTTTTGTTTGCGAAAACATTTAAAAACAATTAAAAACTAATTTCAGTAATTCAATGATGATTATAATTATAACCTACAATGGAGACATAACATTAGAGACTACCAGCTGAAGCTGTAAACCATTGAAAACGACCGAGCGTTCATACACGGATGTATTACACTTGTCAAGTATGGTGAGAGTTCTGCATAATATTCAGCACTAAAATAAAATATGTTTTAAGTTCATGTGAATTTAAGATCACAAAGAATGTAGGCCAAAGTCATAAACCGTGTCACTGTATCGTTTCGGATGAAAAGTACATGTATACCGTGCATAGTATATATATTCTATAATAATATATGATTTATATATATGTATACATCTTTTCAAGTCTGAAAAAACTTTTCCACTAGTCAATTACCAGAACAACTATAGACGTAATTAGGGTTTTTTCAAAACTTTATGGTCGAGCAAAAGTTGTACAGTGAAATAAGAAATAATAGAAACTTTTGACATACTTTCCTCCTAAATGTATTTTTCTAATTAATTTTTGAATCGTCCAAGGTACAAATAAATGTATTATTAACTGATACGTTTAATGTTCAATGGTACGAGAAATGTACAGCGATTTCGGTAGAAACATATTAGATACGTCATACATTATATAATACGATCCATTTTTATGTTTTTAATTTTAAAGACGTTAAGGTCAATATTACGTACCTAGGTATAGCTAATACATTTTAATTCATCTACAAAAGTCATAATTGTTATGACTTTTGTAGTTTATTATCCAATTATTGGAGCTTGGATTTTAGTTAAATACTTATTTTGAATGAATTATAATACATGTATTTGGGATGGTGATACTTTCAAGTAATGTATTCTAAAACAGACTATATTTGATTTCATATATTTTTTAACTATTTAATAAAAATAAGTTATTTTAATACATTTAACTGATTTTAATCGACAATTACTAAAAAGTACTAAAATACTATATTGGTGCATACAAAATATTCTAATTAACATTAAAATCAATGCAAAATTAATTTGATTTCACACGTCATGGTAAAATACAAGCTACTAAATACGCACTAATAATGTCTTGTAATAGTAAAGAACAAACTCGTTTTTAATTTTTTAAAATAGAGACAGGTACTTACTTTTACTTATATTAAAAAAATTAATATATTTTTTTAAAGTAGGGAAACTTTGTGCTCATTGCAAGTATTTTATATTATGTACGTTATACTATATGCAAGTATAATATGATATTTAGTTGCAAGTACTTGATACTAATTACATATACTTGATACTAGTTGAAAATTCTTGATACTAAATGAAAATACCTGAACAATTAAACATAAATTTAAATAAAACACATAATTGTAAGATAAATACATTGATCGCCATGCTCTGAATTTAAAATTATCAAAACAATTTTAATTTTAGCCATTTTACCCAAAATTGATTTTTGACAATATCGATTTTGTTTTTTTTGTAACTCGTAATTCAAAAATAATTAATAACTGTAGGGACTGGGATTTTTCACCAAAAAATGTTCATTTTAGCATTTACTAAACTCGATATATTTTGGTACTTTTTGAGGTCTATGTCAGCACCCCCACCTTCAAACTTTGATTCGAAACCTATATCAATTGTTTGTATCTCTTTTGTACCTGATTGTACCTTAAGTAAAATCGTTTTTCTTGGTACTCCCAAAATCAAAGTAGGAATAGCTTGAAAACTGTTTAGGTTTTCTTTTAGGTATAATCAGGTACAAACGAGGAACAAATTATAATGTAGGTTTCAAATCAAAATTCGGAGGTGGGGGTGCCGGGAATATAATATATGGACCACTCATTTTGTGTTATTTAAAGATATTTGAAATTTTAGACAGTTTTTTCAATTTATGTATGATAGTGTTTTTTTGTGAGTAAAACACCTTTACAATTTTTTTTGTTTTTATTTAAGACTAGCTGATCCCGTGCACTTCGTTGCCCATTAAATGTACCAACTCTTTATGACTCGAACTTTGTACAATTCGTTATTTAATATTCGGTGTATGGTGTTCAAAATGTATCTTAACTTTTCCGTTTCCCGGAATAAAAATTATGATTCGCAGCAGTATATTATCAGGTAGGCAATCTACCTACGGTAGATCGCGGACCCCGTGCTGTTTGTACGTAGATGTATAATTTAACTCTAAAGTATCAAAGTTATACCAAGTTGGTCGTATTCCACCTATGGTGGATTAATATAATCAATTAATACAAAATCCTAACCTAACATAACTACTAATATCAGATGAATAAAAAAAAAAACAAATTTAACCATTCCTAAATTAGTCTGTCTTCTTCCCAGATGTTTAATCTACACACAATAACATTCATACCAAGCTGAACCCGTGCATTCCGTTATTCGTAAAAAATTGCAACTTAAAAAAAATTATGATTGTTCAACTATTTTTGGGTGTAACTTGCTGCAATGTTCAATAATTTGATTTGGTGCTAGCTTGTACATGACCTGCCCAAATAACCAATAATAAATAAATACTAATTTCTACTGTAGACTGTAACCAATGGCAACTCTTTAAAATGCAAATTTCAACAAATCCTTTCTTAGTGCCCGGTGAAATTATTATAAAAATCTATCCTCGAACTTTAAAGTCGATAACTCAAATAGGTTCGGCTCTGCGTTGATTATTGGTAAAGTACATTTTCCTTTATATATATTATATATAGATTCCTATATTGTTTTATGTAAAAATAACTTTACTAATTAAGATCTATAATTTAAATTATTAAAACGTCATATTGTGTACAGCGTGAGTATAATATCCAAGAGTGAGATTTGATAATAGTTATCATCCATTCGGTGTAAAATATTCGCGCATATTTGGTTCAAATGACGTCAAATACGTAGTTGAAACAATCCAATTCTGTCTAAAGGTCATAAGTCATAACCTTTCACAATGACATATATACGCAATATATACGCAGAACGTAATAATGAAATGAAAAAAATTGCAACGATATATGGAAGTATCAAATTTTTCTATACATATGTACATCTAAGTGAAAGAAAAATTGATTCCGTCGGTGAGTTAAAATTACCTACTGAAAAAAAAAAATGTTTACCAACGTATCATATTATTGTATTTTTATAGATATAGAAAAAAATAACACAAATGTCTCAATCTAAACATAGGTTATGTTGTGGATATAGAAAACTACGATGTCGTCGGGTATTACTCTTTGACATTTGTTTTTACAGTTGTTTGAGTAGGTACGAGACAAAAGATATTTCTATTAAAATGTACAATATTTTATTAACGCTGTTCGACGTGACGGGCGACGACGGGGGAAAAGAAGGAATTACGACAAAAAAAGAAAATAAACGTTATTAAATTTTAAATTTGATTCCATACGTGACTGCAGTTGTGGCAGTATTGTGCTATAGTAGTTGCAGAGATTCGCGCTCGCTGCGTTTAACAAAGTTGTGAGTTTGTGACGACTTGTTTAAAATGTCTGCAGTTGAGCAGACAAAGTCGGTCGTCGGCGGAGAGTTATTACACTCGACGTCTGCAGTAAAGTCTGTAGTTGTAGGTATTTGTATAATATTAAAATGAACCGTGAGCGATCTACGTATATACTACATTATTATCATGTACGAGAGAGAGAGATTGAGAGGGTGAGAGAGAGAAAACAATTACTTTTTATTTCTTTTGATATGGCGTATCGTTATATAACGTAGTGCAGTCAGTAGACAGTAGTGCACACACACATACGTGTGAGTGTATTTTTTTCTCGTGCATATTATATAATATTTGTCATTATTTATTAAAATTTAATACATATAATAGGAGGACTTGTGTGTGGGAAACGGCCAACGAGATGCGACGTAGGTACAACCTAAATCTCGGCACTCATACACGGCGTGATGACTTAAATATTCGCGGGATGCCAGTATAACAGTTTACTTGTAGGCAAGGCTGGGCATTAACGAGTTAAAAATTAAAATTAAGTTAAAACGTTAAGTTAATTTACTCGTTACTTTTTTTTCAAATTAACTTTTAACTTAATAAGTTACTTTTTTTCAAGATTAACGTGTTAACTTAAAGTTAATTTTATTCCAAAAATATCTAAATTAAGTTAATTTTTGTCCGAAGAAAAACGCAAATTTTTAATGTGTTTTTACTTTGACGTATCATTTTAAATTTACCCAGTAATTTTCTTGGACGTAAAGAAAAACTATCTAATAAACCATATAATATGACTGGATTTTTTTTTTTGCAAATTAGCAAATTTTAACTTTACACTAAGTTAAGTTACTTTTTTTTCAAAGTTAACTTTTAACTTAGCGAGTTAACGAAAAAAAATACGAGTAACTTTTAACTTAACTTAACTTAATTATTTTAAAATAACTTAACTTAACAAGTTAAAAAAAATCGTTAACTTGCCCAGCCTTGCTTGTAGGTACATATTATTTTATGGTAGGTTTGTGTTATACGGTATATGGTATATACCAACACCCCCCCTCTTTGGTTGTGCACCACCATCAAGTACCACGTATCTGTATAATTAAATAATAATATTATATATAAGCAATCCTGCTGCAGGCGCTGCCCGGTAAATAATTGAATAATGGTTATTGTTATTGTTATTGCTGGTCTAAATGATGGACAATATTCCGGCGAAGTATTCACCCGATTAACAGTACATTTAGGTGTACAATAATATATAATAATTTTGCGCTGAATGTCCGTCCTAACAAAGGCAGACTCCAACATGGTCGTTCTCATGACGTTTTAAATTAGCTAATCAACTTTACTTATTATTTAATAATTTATTTTGTATAATTGCTTAGCTGTTACGTGTAACACAATTGTCAAACGAAAAATTAGTAATGTTATTATATTACCAATGTTATCTGATTTACAAATATCAAAAATTCAAATCTATATACCTAGGTTTAGATGAATTAATGTCAATAAAAATTAAATTGGCCAGGGGCATTCTATACAATGATCTAAATCTTGCAATCAATATGAAATATGTAATATTTTGAGTTTTTTTTAAAGCTGACTATAAATTAAAGATACAAATTATTATATATATTTTAAATATTAATATTAATTAAACATTTTTAAAAAATATGATTTTATATTTCATTATTATTTATTAGAATGTAGATTATTCTATTCTTTCATTTTTATATACAACGTCGTCCCGCAGCTTTGTATTTTTTCATTTTGCACTTTTGTAAAAATGAACATATCGATCATAATATACCCTTTGCCACCTCAGTTTGATAATTTCCTTGCCACTTCTTCAATTTTAATAAAGGACTCCTTACATATTGAAAACTGGTAACGACTATATAAATTGAGAAGGCGGCTTTCTGATGTTCCAATTTCATACATATAATATTATTATTGAAAATTAAAATAGATTCATAACGGATTCATTTCTTAAATAAACATAATTAAATAATCATGGTTTGAAGAAATACCTGATAACATAACTCATTACGAAAATCACCACGTGACCTATGGACATCTGTGATTTTAATTGCTATACTAACTCTCCAACTGTCCATTGACTAAAACGACTGCCCGAAAGCTAGGTATTTCATTTTTGTAAATGTATGGAATTTCAATTCCAAGCTATTAACAAATTCGTCTCGTTTGTCTTTAATACTTTGTATTCTTGAAGGTATATACCTAAAAAATGCCAAAAAAGAAATGTAATATCATAGAAGTTGTATAATAAACGCAATTCACTTAATTAATTAATATATATTATTATTTATTGTAATATGTACGAGTCGGTATAGGTACATACTGAAAACCGGTGTGTAAGTGTATTGATTTCTGGGGAGGCCGCAATCGTAAAACGTAGTGTCGGACGTTCAGCTGTTTACTTTCGATTTTCAAGTCCAAGTGTGTAATTCATTTTTCTTTCAGACTTATCGTAAAAACAGACGAGGACTAGGTGGTCGAGCTTGGGCGCCCACGTTATATATATTATTATTTTTCCACGCTCGACTCGTCTCGTCTCCGAGGCGGTCGCGGGATATTTCGGATGACGGTAGTGTTGGCGTTAAAGAAGTTGGTCTATATTTACAATGAATGCGCTGTGTAAAGTTTCTTTCAGTTTTTTAGCGTAGTCGACAGCAAAGTTGTTTATCAAGATACAAGGTATTGACATTTGCTGTTCTTTGTGTGACGGACTTGTACATTGTCCACCGACTAAGATAACTACCACAACTGTGTCAACCATCACACAAGTGCAGACAAATTTATATAACTGCAATACTAATCAAGTGCATATAATATATTGTTCCTTCGTGCGTGACGTTCGCTGTTCACGAACCATATCAATTCATAACATTTACATTCTTATAATAGTTGTATTACAGTTAGGTACACAAAAATATTATGTAAACTGACTCGTATACAATTCGTATTAGTATCACCACCATCCAGTGTAGTGGAGGGTGACGTCGGTTTTGAGAAAATATATTAATACATTTATAAAAAATTATGTTAAACAAAACTAGTCCAAACTTTTTAAATGCACAATTTTTAGTAATTGAAAATAACTAATAATTAATAAGCCTAGTAGCGTATATGCTAAAAAAGTTTCCTAAACTACGGAATTGAACCTCCAAAATCGTATATTCATGAGTTCGAGTAATTTTGAAACATGTTACACGAAGCGTATGTACAAAATATTAATAGATTGACAATGAATTGTCTCACATTGGACAGTGATTTCGGCGGTTATCTATAATATATTATTTAAAGACATGTTTTAATATCTAATTATTGTTAAAATATAAAATAAATAATCAAAGATTTAATTTAACTAATATAATAGAATAAACTTTTTATTTTGCATATTTTTTAAGTGTGAGTGCACTGACAGTGCATATTGTGCTTATTTACATATGATTATAATACGCCCCTGTCACTGTCACACCTATTATTATGGTAATCGACCGCAATGTTTATGATGTAATAATACAAAATATAATAGAATACAATTTGTTATTAATTCTTGTTCCATTTACATAAAATCATAAATCGCATAATTTAATCGTATTTTGTTTGGGTATTATGATTATTACATTTTATAATTACCTATTATTATTATTATTACCATTAATATTGTGCTGTATAATTGTTTGTATTTCGTAATAATTGCCATATATTTTATAACAGGTACCTATTTAAATTTTAGTAAGTATGTATAGTACGACACATAATTGGATAGCATAAAAATATAATTTACCAAATACTAATATAAACATGTTTAAGAAAAACAAATTCAACATATAATAATATAACATAATTTATATTATAGACGTATGTTAAATACACAAAATATCTTGAACAAAAATAAAAATAATTTTTAAACAAAATTCAAAAGCTTAAATAAGAATAATTTACTTTAATACAAATTATATTTGTGTGTTTACAACGCTTGATTAGTAGACATTTGAGCGCAAGTTATAAACGTTTAATAAAAAAATGTTAATTTTAACAAGATTAATTAAATATAATTTGAAATTAAATTTATACAGGCATTTCAGTTCAGTAAAACTTCTTGTTTAAAAATTAAAATAAAATTTAGCAAGTTTATCGTTTGAAATGAAAATGTATAGGTACATACTAGGTACCTACTTTATTTATGCTTCTACTGAAAAATGAATGCAGTTTCATTATTTTACTAACGAAACAAATAATTTATGTTTTGATGAAATAATATATACTATCACGAATGATTAGAGTAATGACTTAAGTAAAAATAAATGTTGAAATCGTAATAAATAATACATAACATTTTTATTGGTTTTTATTAATTTTTAAATATAATAATTGTCACATTAACTCTTTAACATAATATATTTGTGATTTTCATACAAATTTATACAAATAAATTTAAAAAATATTCAACGTGTATATTAGTTTGTTGAATTTCCTATATTATAAAATTATTGTATCTTGTGAACAAAAAAAAAAAATAAAGTTAAAAATAAAAATTAAAAAAAACATAAACATAAAAACGACAACTACTCGGAAAATGTATTAAGTTTTGTCCTTAAGGAAAAAAAAAATTACGGGTAAACGATACGTGCTCGGCCCGCTAAACATTAATGAAATGAATAGGTTCATTATCATAATAATAATAATAATAATAATAATAATAGTAACAAAATCAACGAAAAATCGTATGAAATTAAATTAAAGAGTAATTTATTCGCGTCTCGTACTACTCGGACTTGGCATGTCTCGACTTTTGGTGAGGAAAACTTTTTTTCGTCGGAGCGCGCGCAGACACTCTACTTACCCGCCACCAACCTCCGCCGCCATTTCAATAAACTTTCCACGAATAAATACGGTAACCGTTTGATTAACGGATTTAAAAGTTTTTCACTCTTTGGATTCAATTTTTTTTTTACGTGACCCATACAGTTGTAGATACCGCTCGCGCATAAAACGTAGGTCGGTATATGGAGTCGAGGGTCCGTGTCTTTTTAGTCGTAACGGACCGTGCGACGACGTTGATGTATATTATAAGTCAATGTGTGTGTGTGTGTTTTTTTTTTTAGGTTGAATTAGCGATCACACCGGACCTTCTCTAAATTCGTGGTGTACGTATGTGTATAATCTGGACCACTGTATATATACTATGATAATATATAAATATATATATATATATATGTATATACACACACGTGTACGCAGACTTGTAAACTTTTCGTAATGCCATGCAAGAAAAGTTTTCTGCACAGACAACCGATCGATTATTGACACGCCTTATCGGATATCTCTGGGGAGTTTGCCTACTACAGAAAATGGAATCAAGCAAGATTCAAATACCATTATTGTGTTTGAATGATAAACTAAAATTGATTTCGACGGTACTTTTTGTCGATGAATAAAATATATTGATATATTATACTATATAAGAGACACCTAAAATATTGCATTACATAATACAGGGTGTAACAAGAAGACTTGAAATGGCATGAAATAACTTTTAGTCTAGGTAATCAATATTTTTTAACACTGAAAAAAAAATTTAAATCTGATATAAATTGTTTTTGGATAATTAAAAATAGCAAATTTGTAAATCTGGATTTTAAAAAAATGTTGGCTGTAAAAACATTTATTTTAAGTCGTGTAGCTTGTATTTTTAAATTTTTTGAAATCTCATTATTTTTGTTAAGTAAAGTTGATCCAAACGTAAAAAAACACTTTAAATTCAAAAAGTTATAAACTTTTGAAAAATGTTTTATGATAATTCTGAAATAGGTACTAGTTAAAGTCTAAATATTTTATTTTTAAAGTTTTTACATTTAAAATTAATGAGTTACCTCAAAAAAAATTGAAAAACTTATAAAAAATAAACCACTTGACTAAGATAAATGTTTTTACAAATCAAAAGTTTTCTAAAAATCAAATTTAGAAATGGGATAATCAGATTTTTATTTTTAATTTTCAGTGTTAAAAAATAAAAAATTTATATTACACGTGTAGCTAACGAGTCAATAAATGATATGTATATCAAAAAAAATAAAAATAAAAACTATCTATTAGAACAAAGATATTTCATTTGTTAGGTCCTCCTGTTACACTCTGTATAGTAGTAAAATACACGTTTTACTCGACGAACTCCTGCGGATGTACATTTAAAATATAAATCTAGTAATATGCATTTGGTGGATTGTCGCAGACCGCGGATCATATGTATAGATAATAAAATTAATCTGAATCTCTTTAAAAATACTATAAATTACGTAACTCACATATACTGACCATCATTGTATAATATTATGGTGTGGTACATTATCCTTGTAAATGTAAGTCATATAATATGACAAATATTCGGTATAATCCACCGCCGGACCCAAAAGTGATTTAAGCCAACGTTTAATTCTTGGAAAGTATATATACATTAGACTGGGACACACGTAGATGGAGTGGTATTAGTGCAATTAAGTCAGGTTAGCATAATATTATTTCGCCATTTTATTTCGCGTGGGCTGATATATTGCACTCTAATACAGTATAATTACTATAACAACTTGTTCGTATAATGAGACCTTTAATAATATTCCGCGTGGTAGTTTGTTTGGTTTTATAGTATTTTTGAAACGGGTCCTCAATTGCTATTAGAATATCAATAATCAATATTATTGACAAAAGTTTTAATTAAAATTGTATAAGAATATAAGACTCTAATCGTATAGGTATTATATATCCATGGTCATTTTAGTATAGTTCTTAATAATTACGTGACTTAACATCAAAATGATACTGTAAAATAATATTTATCTATAAACAATAAATATTATTTAAGACGTCTATTGTATGCTATAGTATGGGGTACTATTTTAATAAAATTATCATTATGTGAATTATGGGTTCCAATATAGTAGCACATTATGATTTCTTAGAAACTTTTAAAATAATATGTACATAAAAAAAGTACCGTAACCTACTTAATATATATATTAGACGATACATTATTATTATATTAAAATGCAATTTTTTCTATGATAATATACGGGAAAGTTCCAATTTGATACCATAAATTTATCGTAGATTTCTGTTGAAAAACCCCAATTTAGATGTGTTAAATTGCGTCGGGTATTAATTAGATCTATTCAAGACTTTTGGAATACACGGTATAATATTAAAAGTCATGATAATAATATGTAATTTAATTATTAAAACATGTACGAAATAATATTATTAGGTTTGTGCTTTATAATGTAATATTTTTATTTTTGATAGCTCTTCGAAGAAATGTATGGATTATGAATTATTAGAATGGATAATTATTATATAGATACTAGCGCCAAACATTTCACTAGGGATGAAAGAAAATGTAAATCACGAGAAAACTAAATCGAGACTATATTCTCCAAAACGCATTTGTGACTTTTTCTGGCTTCAAATTTGAACAATGCAATTATGCGATATGAGATTAATAAATCGGCATAATACTTTCGAGCTTTCCTGCCTAATAAACTTAAGTGCCTTAGTCCCGCAGATTAAGTTTGGTAGTTAATTTATTCTACGCAACTTAATCGAATTATATCAAATACAGAGCCAAAGTTTTTGACAAATAGTGTTTTAGACTTGAAGTGGAATTATTCATAATATATTCCATATTATTACATTATGACATATTTTCTGAACAATAATAGTTAGATAATTAAGCCTTGTTTTAGTTGTATAGCTTACTTTCTTTCATGTCCAAAAAACATTGTCAGACATACAACATGGTGTACGGAATATAATATTTTGGAGTTATTATATTCCTAGTTTCCAGATACGGTATGAAGCTTTTGTAAGTATTTTGAAAGTACAAGGGTTCAAATTACATTTGCGTAATATGGATAATTTAAATTGGGTGTTATTAAGATAATTTATACTTTGACGATCAGCCAACCACAACTGTTATACTATTATATACTTCGAGTTAGTAAAAGTAATGCCGAACGACTTTATGTGGCATAGTTTAAAATAAACAATTAAATTGTAAACACCGCAAAATATAATACATTTAAAATGTTCCACGATAGATCAAAGATAATTGGAATTTATATAATAACATTAAACGGTTTTCTTTGTGCGCACTCAAACTAATTATTATTCTAAATCAAGAAGTAGCTGTTTCATAAATTACACGCGTTTTATCATTAGGATATACATAATTATGATTAGGTTCTAACCTTAATAATGATAACAATAATATACATAGTACGTTTCCGACTAGATAAATATTGGCATACACTTAGATAATATGCATTCATGTGAAACCAATGATGAAAATTATATTTCAGTCGATATTGTTAAAAACATTATGGTTAACGGAATAATGATTTACTTGCAGCAAAAAAAGAAACTTCTAAATAGGTGTTTTAAATATTAGTTTAAGTAAAGATTAGTTTATGGATTCGTGAAACTGCACATTAAACTGTAATCAGCCAAGTTGATCTTTTTTAAGTCAAAAGTCAATTTATGCACTGAAAAATTTGGCTTTGTCTGCTCCGATTTAATTATACCACCACCGAGATATCTTAAGGCTGTTTGTGACGTGCGGACCAAAGTTATTCTTATGAAAAAAAAAAAAATCATGTTTTACTTGTAATAGAAATATTATTAAATGCTGTTTAAGTGGAAAAAAAAAACTAACAAGAGTAGTAGTGAGAGACCAGATATTTTAAGGGACGGGAAAAAAATTACTTCGAACCCAGGACGTTTTTAATTACTATATAATACTATCATAATCGGAGGGGAAAGGACCAAATGAAAATAACGTTTTTTGACCGAGAAGGTGAACTGAGGCGTAACCGAGTTTAACGTAGTTGAACACAATTATGAAACTCAAAGAAGTTTATGAAACAAAAACAAGCTGAAAAAAATGCGATTTTTCATTTTTTTTTTTCATACTAATACGTTTTTATTCTACCGCCGCGAGTGCAGCGAAAATAATTTTTTTGTAATTATTAACGTTTCCCGACGACAAAAAACTTTGTACTTAACTTTAACTTCGTTAAGTTGCCGTATTATAATATAGTTACAACTTCGTCTTATATATTCGAGTATAATACTCACACGCATACATATATATGACCCTCGCGTCGATAGAACATTCAATATTATATGGAACCGCGAGTTATAAATTAGAACCAACAGACGGCTGTACGGATATTATAAAAAAAAAACCGTCATCCAGACGTCTACTGTACACCAAAAAAAAACAAAATTGATTTTGTCAAAAACTGGTTTTGCGTTGAGCTTCCCGTTTTTCCTTAATTTTTTATTCTTTTCCGAAGCTTTTGAAATGTTCTGTGGATTTACAATTTTTGCCTCTCAAAAGTACCAACCAGATACAGTTCGTTATGTCGTTTACTAACAGAAACCACCCTTAAAGTTGAAAGCATATTATTTCGACTACTGATATTACCGTGTATGGTGTATACTGCATAATATAATATACAGGAAAAAACACATCATTGTAAAATCAATATACACTCATCGCTCCGCTCAGAATCGAAAATATACTTAAGTACCTAATATACTATCCAGAATATTGTGAATATAAATGATAACATATTTATTAATACCATTGGTTTTCATTGTCAACAATTTTGTTATTTTATACCCTATTGGCAGGTTCATCAAGTGTGAAGTGTGCCAAATATAACAATAATGTTAATTAAAACCCATGACAATATCCTTGTATTATTGTTGCATAGACTTATTTCCGATAACGCTTTATATTTTACAATAACTACCATTTCATTTATAATATAGCTCTTTAAATTGAATTAAACAGAAAATTAAATTGTATTAGGTATATATTATTATGTATCCAACATTGCAGTGTTTGGTTACGAGTCATATTATTATAGAACCTTTTGGTTCTGCTAACTTCATAAATATGTATGTGATGGAATAAATTGATCCCAAGACAAAAAAAAAAAAGATGCGGAAAAATAATCCTGAACCAAACCGCAATAAAAACCATTTTTGAAATTGTTTGATATATAGCGTACATTTGATTCTAAGCTCGCATAATATCAAAGCCATATACCAGTGTATGTTTACATTGATTATTTGATGTAGTTATTTAGATGTATATAAACTGTGTTTGGTTTTGATAAAAACTAATTTATTAACCGTTTTGATAAAAAAATAGCCTTAAACAAAAAAATAATAGCTAATAATAATAAACTACTCGTATAATAAATGAATGCCATGAGAACGAGTAGGAAAACTTAAAGCATCCCGTGACCTACATTTAGGATATAATATTTAAAAATCTAAATTTTTTCTATACAAATTGAGCGCTGAAATTGATATTATGTTCTACGTCATACTAAAAATAACTAGAATACATACAATTATACAAACGAAGTACACAATATTATGATATGAGTGAGCTATTTAATTTTGGAATGCCGACCAATTTTGTTAGAATTCAAACGTCGAAAAAATTGTGACTAAGTACATTATTTAGTAGGTACAGAACATCTTAATAGGAACCTTTTAATTTTTCAAGCTTTTTAACTTTGAAGAAAATTTCATGAACTTAACTCTAAAAATAAATAAAAAAAACATTCAAACACTTTGAATGACTGTAAATAGTGCAAATATTTCTAATATTATTTGTATTATAAACTGTATTATAATAACGATATCTTACAAGTTACAAATATGTCAAAAACATATTTTACTATAGACTTTTATAGTAATGGTCACAAATTAAGCAATAGTACAATATTGTATGAAACGACTACATAAACAACTAATTAACTACCTCTTTCTTCTCATTAAAAATTTGATTTTCAGGACATTCAAATCTTTAAAAAAATATTTTGCGTTTTGAATATATAACTAACACTTTAATATGTCGTCGTTGAAAAACGTAAAAAGCTTTAAAAATGATAACGAAATAAAAAATGATTTTATTTTTTAAAAATGATGTTTCGCATAATGACATCAAATATTGTCTACAGGACACATTTTCAAAAAACGTCAATACAAACCTAACCCATGGACTTTAAACGAATTACGCGTTATTGTCGTATCTATATATCGGTGCCGGTCGCGCGGAGCAAATCGATGGCGAAGTATTTTTCTCGTCTTATCTCGCCGCTTTTACAACGCGCACCTATATTCGCCGCCGATAACACAAAGGCTTGGCTGCAACGTCCATTATGCAAAACGATAATAACGGTTGTCTGGAGACTTCAAAAGCGTGAGTTTTGAATACGTTTAAATAATGTTTAAACCGCGCAGGTGATGAGCGACGAGGATTTAACAACGTTCGCGGATGTGGAACGCGAGACGAATAATCAAATACGCATAGATAGGTACACATTACACGCCGCTGAAAATCGTTAAGACTTGAAAAAGAAAACATTTTCATTTCTAGGTTTAAACGCCAAACCGTCGTGAAAGAATACCGAAAAACGATGTATTGAAAACCTGTAGAATCGATGGTATGACGTTACGAAAAATTACGATACGTGGCTATTATATTCATGTTTATACTTTTTCAAACAAAAGATACGTTGTTGACGCGTCGATAGAAAAGTACCACCGTGCGATGATTAGGTATGTGTAATTGCAGGTATAGTTGGGATTTCGATGTTATATACTAAAGAAAACACAGTTCGAGTATACTCTAACAATCATTTTTTTTTATCATTATTAAACATCGGCACTTTGATATTTAATTTCAAAAAGGGAGAATATCGACGTGCCGATATTATCCAAGGGCAAAATATAATATTATATCGGTACCAAAATAACTATATGTTTTCTCAGATATATCGGTGTATTTCGTCGCCAACCCTTGTAGGAATAACCTAGCTGTAATAAGGTTTAATAGCGCTGGTCGGAGGGGAAAAATGCGAAAACTCGAATAAAAACAAGCGTTGAGGTCAATGCATAGGGGATCGACGGAAAAACCAGAGAAATGTTTTTCATTTTTTTTTCGCTCGTTCGGATCGAATGTTTAACACACAGCGCGGGTGCACCCGGCCACAGTCGTTTTTAATATCTATATATATATATTTAGGTAACTATGACCGCTATCCTTTAATTTGCATTTTAGATTCCGTGTACGCGCCGAGGAATATATCATAATATTATATTATGTATTGCAATATATATATAAGGCCACGATGTGTTTTTTCTCTATATAATTTTCCGTTCAGCCGTTTTTACGGTAAATAGTAAATTTGCAATTTTAATGTCAAAAACCTGAATATTTAATACACGTGTATCTCTATTAAGTATATACGTCCATTCGTTCGTCCATTCATATACAACGCTATTCCGATTAAAATATTAAAAATCGTTTCGTTAACAATATATTTTTAATTAGGTAAATGTCTAATTTTGCAGTGTTCTAAGACCATATTATTAAAGTTGAACTTACGATATACCTCGTTTATAAAGACTAAACATTATATTATAAAACACGATTATACGTGGTCGTGATTAGGCAATTGTATTGTAAATAAATAAGTTTGTACGTTTAATTTTCAAGGTTCAATGATTGCGGAGTTGTATACAAAAATAAGTTAAATAATTAAAACACAGAATAAACGTTATTTAGAACGTTTCAACTCGTAAATTATTTTTGTTTCCAAGTAAAATAAGAGCCTTAAAACGTCAAATAAAGTTTTGTCAGTTTTAAAAAGATGATAATTATTAATGTATGAAAATAGATACATACCATAAAAATATTCAAGTTGAATACCGCTCGAAACACTGTTTTTTTGCGAGCGATTATTGTTTTCAAATTTATAATTACAATTTGAATGCGGTATTGTGCTGAGCTTAGCGGAATAATAGTCTTTATTTTTATTATTATTATTTCAGAAATGCGCGTGGTTATAATTTAACGCTAATGAAAGTTCCAGTGAGTTTTCAAAATGTACCATCGACGTGAAAAGTTTCTGCTATCGTATTTTCTAGGACAACTCGGCCCACGCATACAGCAGCAATTAAAGTCAGAAATAAATTATTATCGGTTTAATTGTATTTCATCCGTTGGATGTTTAAATAAATCAAATATGTTAATGGATTTGGTTTGGACGAACGTTTTTAACGTAAAAATCCTCACTCGAAATGTTTAAACAGGAACGCAAAAATTAGATACGACGAGGACTGAGAAATAAGTTTCTAAATAAATAATAATCACTGCGCAATAGCGGTAAACTGTGATAATTAATAATTATTGTTTACCACTCTGAATTGGCTCGTTAACATAATAATAATTATTTTTATTTTTATTTTATTCTATTTTTTTAAATTAACAAACGGCATACCGCTTTTGTTTTTAGTAAATACTAGGATATTTATATATGGACATAATACATTATAATTTAAAAATGCGATTTTACAAAAAACCGTATTCACGGTTCACCTGAGACACTGCTTTCCTAAGAGAATCAGCTTCTGAGCTAGTTACTTCTGACTATGGGTATATAAAATATAAATATATAATATTTCTCCCTGGTTCTTATACCCACTACCGGTACTCAAAATCCAATTCTAGCTAGTATTTTTGGAGCCTCAATGGATCCAAAAACTATATTATTTATAAACTTAACACCAGCATCGTTCCCATGACTCTCTAATGTTGACATTCTAAGTGCGGACAGGACGAGTTGGTAGTCATGCGGTTCGTGTTTCGAGCAATCATTCCAAGGAAGCGATTCTGTACACGTTCAATACGTAATTTATCCTGGGCTGTTTTTGGAGACCACACTATCGATTCATATTCCATTACAGATCGAACTAACGAGTAATGTATAAGGCTAAAATACATTTACCAGACATAACTGACCTGCCCGCCACCCCAAAAAGCCAAGTATTCGCAGAGCTTTGCTTGATATGTGATCAATATGTGGGCACCAAAGGATAACGACGGAGTATATTATGAACCCCAAGTCTATATAAACTGATCACTGATTAGTGCGTTCCAATATGATATGCATATTATGCACGCCTTTTCGGTTGCTGCCGTCTTACGATACGATCAGAATATAGAATTGTAATAATAATAATATATTGTCTGTATATTTATACACAAATACGGTAGTGATTCACTATGGGTATGCAGCTTTTGGCATGTTGGTGAAAAACTTAAACACCGTTAATTCGTTAAACGATTGGCTCGTAGGCTATAGGGAAGTATGCAGTCGGATGGATTTATAATCATTGCAAATAACATAATATATAAGTATAACATCTATATTATAACACGTACCAGTGTTATTTGGTTTTTTGGTTTTCTGGTTATTTGGTTTTACACGTATTAATTTTTGTTATTAGTTATATACGCATGAAATCATTTTTTTGTAACCGTTGGTGTGTATGTAGGTAAAATAATTGTTTCTCGTTAGCAACGATAATATTTAAAAGGGGTATAATATTATGAAAACAAGTTTGAAAAGCTCACTCAGCGTACGTGCTAAATTCTAGGTTTTTAAACTATTTTAATACAACGCAAACAACTATAATAAAATTCCATGTACAACTTAAAAGGAATTTATAGTATTTACCTATGCATTTTCTTTGAGTATAACCGTTATACAGTTATTTATTTATTCAACTGTAGTATAAATTAAACTATTTGATATAAATTAGACTCGTGTTAAATGCACTTCTGGTTTTTTTTTTTTTAAATTAATGAATATTTATATTTAAATGGTAAAATCATAACTAAGGACTGCAATAAATACTATTGTCTTTCCATCAACATCCATATAAACTATTTACTGCGGATAACTAACAGACAGACTAATGTACATGACTAGTGTACCTATAATAATATGTCATAAACTCATGTTTAAAAAGAAAAGAATGTGTTAAAAATTTGTGCAGTTCACAATAAATAATAATTTACGGTTGGTTAAGAAGTGGTAAATCTACGGGGCCGCACTTGACGGCTTGATCGAAATCTTTTACATTTGAAGAATCAGTCGATACTCGCTCCAGAATCGAGAAGGCAGACGAAGGCGACCCAATCGATGGGTGCATCACCTGCAAAAGTTTCCTGAACTGCCATGTTTGGTATTGAACTATATCGCATAGTCGTGGCCGGACGCATATAAGCAGTGGTGTAACTTGATAAAAATCTAGGGGGGGGGGCAATATATTTTTTTCACCATAATCAAAACCCTGACCCCTACCTTGGTTTAGTCTTAAAACTCATGTTAAGGTTTAGAAACAAATTGTAGGTAACAGATACCCATATTGTTAAATATTATTAAGTATCTAGAGAGATAATTAATAAATTGATATAACCACTAGATTAGACGAACTTATTAAAAACCAGAAAACTACTACCTAATGATAGTCTCGTAATCCTAAGTAACCAGATATTAGAACTCGAAAAAACTTTAAAGGAAAAAGGCATAATACAAAATCTAGAAATAAAAATCAATATATTAGAACAAAACGAAAGAGCGTGTCTAGTAGAAATAAATGGTGTAAAAAAGGAAAATAATGAAAATGTTGAAACAATAGTTAATGATATCGCAGGAATTATAGACGTTGATATTAATCTTTTTGATATTGAAAATGTATACCGAAAATTATCAAATCGTAATTTGGAAGTACCTCAAATAGTCGTAGAATTTTCTTCAAAAAAAAAAAAAGAGAAGAATTCATTAGGAAACGGGGAAAAATTGATTTCAAAGGATCAAGAATATGTATTAATGAAAGCTTAACTGCTTACAACAGAAAACTGCTTTGGGAGACTAGATGAAAAGCAAAAAAACTTGGATACTGATACATCTGGACAAGGAATGGCAGAATCTTCTGCAAAAAAGACGACATGACCAAAAAGACACAAATAAAAAGTATCGATGATCTACGTTTTTTATAAATTATCTATATTTGTATAACGTTTTATCGTTATATCCAACCATTGTTTTAAATGTTAATAATTTTGGGTTTAATTGGGCAATAACTATAATAATATTTATAGCTTACTTTCAAATCTTAAATAGATCATATAATAATATAATATTAAGTAGGTTAAGTATACATAAACACAATCAACAGAACATGTTAATTCAGCACTTCTTTCACACTACTAAACTACACTATATGAAAAAAAAATCAGACGCAATTTATATTATTGAATAATCATCAAATTCCTATTCTTATACACTCGTCTTCAAACAAATCCATATAATACGTTACGTTGTGTCCAGAAAGATGTTGCTTTTGGAATAAAATAGTAGACAATTTAGTACAGAAATTTGAAATGCAATTTATTATAATAAGATTAGTGTATAATTTCGTGGTAGTAGCGGTGTAGCAGTGTATAATGGCTGGTGTGGCGTGAAGTGGCTTCAGTCTCGCTGGCCCAGGTACATCTGATCAAGCTGTGCTCCTGACCCTCATAATACGTTGTCGACTCCTATGGCGAATCCCAAGTGTGTTGCGTGTCGCCCAGATATGTTCATCATAAAGTTGTTATTCTCAGAAGTGAAACTGCTGCGCCTCGTACAAGTGATACGGTTTGCCAGGTGTGGTTTTACTTATTCGAATTCGTAACATTATGACCAAATGGCAAATATGGAATAGTCAAGATTTACAGGTGCGTGTTGTAATGCATAACAATATTATATATGAATACAATGTTAATATAGGGCATATTATATGATAATACGTAAAGTCCTTTACAATAGGTACGTAATAAACTATGACGATTCCATATTGTTATATTATATATTTTAAAAAGATTATCAATCGTAACTATGTACTGGCAACTAACGGACGGACGAACAGACACAACGGATACAGGTTATAGTGTTCTAAACTAATGTTTAGAAACCTGAAACTACGATTTGGACATGAGATATAATATGATACTAACGAACCATCCGATAGCTAGGGTACGAAGATTTAATAATTGGAGAAAATATGTATAAAAGCTATAGACGTAAACGTATCCATATAATATAATATTATATTTTGAAACAAAATCTTTAATCTCGTTATCCGTATTCCTTTTGACTGTGTCATGTTGGATTTAGGGACGACTGGGTAATTTTTTTAGATTAAATGAACACGCG
>NC_042494.1:131103244-131104672 GCF_005508785.2 Acyrthosiphon pisum
AATTGTATCAAGAATAATAAAAAAATAAAAAATTGTAAATAAGTTGCTAACCATTTGAAAAAATAAGTTTGTAACACCTACGTGACACTCTTTTTAATGATTTGAAAAATCTTGGTATCTGAATATAATATTATGTTCCTTACTTATACTTAAAAATTTCAATGTGGGTTACAATGATTAGGGTAAACCACCCTTATTATAGTATATGAATCTATAAATATGTGTAAAAAATAATGTTTCTGTGTTTGCATGTTATCAATATTCTCAAAAACTACTGGACCGTTTTCGATTAAATTTATGTCAATAGGTTCTTTGAGACTCGTAGGGTGTTCATAGCATTTTTTCAACCCCTATTATAAGTTGCTATTTCTGAGGTGGTCGGTGGATTATAGAAGAATTTTGTTTTGGCCGACGTAAATCGAATCTTTTATTTAAGTATGGTTACTATAAATTGCTTACATATTATAATATTTAACAGGGCTTAAATCAAAAATAATAATGCCGTTTACCGTTATATGGATATTAAACGTTATGATTGAATGACTGTTTAACGTTATATGTATTTAAACGTTATGATGGAATGATTGTTTAACGTTATATAGAATTTAAACGTTATTCAACTTAAGCGTTTAAACGTTTTAAAAATGTAAACGTTATGAAGCGTTTAGCGTTATCTGATGGATATAGCTTGTTTTCCACACAAAACAAAGTGATTGAAAAATATAATATTACAAAAATAACGATAATATATATTTTACTAATAGTCACAATTTTATAAATATTTTTTTTCAGGCAATTATATTATGTTTCAATCGTTCATCGTTTACCGATATGTTATCCGTTATCGATTTCAAACGTTTTTTGATATGTTTAACGTTATACTCATAACGTTATAAAAACGTTTTGAAGCCCTGTAATATTATTATTTATTACTATTAATAGTAAGAAAAAAAATTAAAAATTATTAAAAATATATTTAAAACAAGAAAAACCTTAAAAACAAATACTCAAAACACGATTACAGTGATTACTTTTATGATTTGGCTTTTTGAAGTATGGACATATTTTTGGTCTAAAAACATAAATATGAATACCAATCTTAATGATATTGGATTCTTTTCGGGTTTTAATCATTCATTGAATCTATCTCCAGATTTTTGTGTTTTCAAAAAAAACATGTCGTCCAGAATTAATAAGTGGAAAATCATAAATGTAATCATTGTAATATTTTGTTCTGGGTTCGTATTATATAGAGTGTGTCCCAGAAGTCCCGTATCACCCTTAGTATCTCCGTGGAAAATCAATATATTTAAATGCAGTTTTTTTTACAGTCATAAGTATGGAAATTCTGTTTGAATTTTTTTCTAACAATTTTTTTTAGGTCAAATAAGTTTTTTAAATTTTTAGTTTGATTGTATTTTTTAAAAC
>NC_042494.1:131104722-131153302 GCF_005508785.2 Acyrthosiphon pisum
TTATACGTGGTCGTGATTAGGCAATTGTATTGTAAATAAATAAGTTTGACGTTTAATTTTCAAGGTTCAATGATTGCGGAGTTGTATACAAAAATAAGTTAAATAATTAAAACACAGAATAAACGTTATTTAGAACATTTCAACTCGTAAATTATTTTTGTTTCCAAGTAAAATAAGAGCCTTAAAACGTCAAATAAAGTTTTGTCAGTTTTAAAAAGATGATAATTATTAATGTATGAAAATAGATACATACCATAAAAATATTCAAGTTGAATACCGCTCGAAACACTGTTTTTTTGCGAGCGATTATTGTTTTCAAATTTATAATTACAATTTGAATGCGGTATTGTGCTGAGCTTAGCGGAATAATAGTCTTTATTTTTATTATTATTATTTCAGAAATGCGCGTGGTTATAATTTAACGCTAATGAAAGTTCCAGTGAGTTTTCAAAATGTACCATCGACGTGAAAAGTTTCTGCTATCGTATTTTCTAGGACAACTCGGCCCACGCATACAGCAGCAATTAAAGTCAGAAATAAATTATTATCGGTTTAATTGTATTTCATCCGTTGGATGTTTAAATAAATCAAATATGTTAATGGATTTGGTTTGGACGAACGTTTTTAACGTAAAAATCCTCACTCGAAATGTTTAAACAGGAACGCAAAAATTAGATACGACGAGGACTGAGAAATAAGTTTATAAATAAATAATAATCACTGCGCAATAGCGGTAAACTGTGATAGTTAATAATTATTGTTTACCACTCTGAATTGGCTCGTTAACATAATAATAATTATTTTTATTTTTATTTTATTTTATTTTTTTAAATTAACAAACGGCATACCGCTTTTGTTTTTAGTAAATACTAGGATATTTATATATGGACATAATACATTATAATTTAAAAATGCGATTTTACAAAAAACCGTATTCACGGTTCACCTGAGACACTGCTTTCCTAAGAGAATCAGCTTCTGAGCAGTTACTTCTGACTATGGGTATATAAAATATAAATATATAATACCTCTCCCTGGTTCTTATACCCACTACCGGTACTCAAAATCCAATTCTAGCTAGTATTTTTGGAGCCTCGATGGATCCAAAAACTATATTATTTATAAACTTAACACCAGCATCGTTCCCATGACTCTCTAATGTTGACATTCTAAGTGCGGACAGGACGAGTTGGTAGTCATGCGGTTCGTGTTTCGAGCAATCATTCCAAGGAAGCGATTCTGTACACGTTCAATACGTAATTTATCCTGGGCTGTTTTTGGAGACCACACTATCGATTCATATTCCATTACAGATCGAACTAACGAGTAATGTATAAGGCTAAAATACATTTACCAGACATAACTGACCTGCCCGCCACCCCAAAAAGCCAAGTATTCGCAGAGCTTTGCTTGATATGTGATCAATATGTGGGCACCAAAGGATAACGACGGAGTATATTATGAACCCCAAGTCTATATAAACTGATCACTGATTAGTGCGTTCCAATATGATATGCATATTATGCACGCCTTTTCGGTTTCTGCCGTCTTACGATCCGATCAGAATATAGAATTGTAATAATAATAATATATTGTCTGTATATTTATACACAAATACGGTAGTGATTCACTGGGTATGCAGCTTTTGGCATGTTGGTGAAAAACTTAAGCACCGTTAATTCATTAAACGATTGGCTCGTAGGCTATAGGGAAGTATGCAGTCGGATGGATTTATAATCATTGCAAATGACATAATATATAAGTATAACATCTATATTATAACACGTACCAAAAATGTATTAATTTTTGTTATTAGTTATATACGCATGAAATCATTTTTTTGTAACCGTTGGTGTGTATGTAGGTAAAATAATTGTTTCTCGTTAGCAACGATAATATTTAAAAGGGGTATAATATTATGAAAACAAGTTTGAAAAGCTCACTCAGCGTACGTGCTAAATTCTAGGTTTTTAAACTATTTTAATACAACGCAAACAACTATAATAAAATTCCATGTACAACTTAAAAGGAATTTATAGTATTTACCTATGCATTTTCTTTGAGTATAACCGTTATACAGTTATTTATTTATTCAACTGTAGTATAAATTAAACTATTTGATATAAATTAGACTCGTGTTAAATGTACTTCTGGTTTTTTTTTTTTTTAAATTAATGAATATTTATATTTAAATGGTAAAATCATAACTAAGGACTGCAATAAATACTATTGTCTTTCCATCAACATCCATATAAACTATTTACTGCGGATAACTAACAGACAGACTAATGTACATGACTAGTGTACCTATAATAATATGTCATAAACTCATGTTTAAAATCACCGAAAAGAATGTGTTAAAAATTTGTGCAGTTCACAATAAATAATAATTTACGGTTGGTTAAGAAGTGGTAAATCTACGGGGCCGCACTTGACGGCTTGATCGAAATCTTTTACATTTGAAGAATCAGTCGATACTCGCTCCAGAATCGAGAAGGCAGACGAAGGCGACCCAATCGATGGGTGCATCACCTGCAAAAGTTTCCTGAACTGCCATGTTTGGTATTGAACTATATCGCATAGTCGTGGCCGGACGCATATAAGCAGTGGTGTAACTTGATAAAAATCTAGGGGGGGGGGCAATATATTTTTTTCACCATAATCAAAACCCTGACCCCTACCTTGGTTTAGTCTTAAAACTCATGTTAAGGTTTAGAAACAAATTGTAGGTAACAGATACCCATGTTGTTAAATATTATTAAGTATCTAGAGAGATAATTAATAAATTGATATAACCACTAGATTAGACGAACTTATTAAAAACCAGAAAACTACTACCTAATGATAGTCTCGTAATCCTAAGTAACCAGATATTAGAACTCGAAAAAACTTTAAAGGAAAAAGGCATAATACAAAATCTAGAAATAAAAATCAATATATTAGAACAAAACGAAAGAGCGTGTCTAGTAGAAATAAATGGTGTAAAAAAGGAAAATAATGAAAATGTTGAAACAATAGTTAATGATATCGCAGGAATTATAGACGTTGATATTAATCTTTTTGATATTGAAAATGTATACCGAAAATTATCAAATCGTAATTTGGAAGTACCTCAAATAGTCGTAGAATTTTCTTCAAAAAAAAAAAAGAGAAGAATTCATTAGGAAACGGGGAAAAATTGATTTCAAAGGATCAAGAATATGTATTAATGAAAGCTTAACTGCTTACAACAGAAAACTGCTTTGGGAGACTAGATGAAAACCAAAAAAACTTGGATACTGATACATCTGGACAAGGAATGGCAGAATCTTTTGCAAAAAAGACGACATGACCAAAAAGACACAAATAAAAAGTATCGATGATCTACGTTTTTTATAAATTATCTATATTTGTATAACGTTTTATCGTTATATCCAACCATTGTTTTAAATGTTAATAATTTTGGGTTTAATTGGGCAATAACTATAATAATATTTATAGCTTACTTTCAAATCTTAAATAGATCATATAATAATATAATATTAAGTAGGTTAAGTATACATAAACACAATCAACAGAACATGTTAATTCAGCACTTCTTTCACACTACTAAACTACACTATATGAAAAAAAAATCAGACGCAATTTATATTATTGAATAATCATCAAATTCCTATTCTTATACACTCGTCTTCAAACAAATCCATATAATACGTTACGTTGTGTCCAGAAAGATGTTGCTTTTGGAATAAAATAGTAGACAATTTAGTACAGAAATTTGAAATGCAATTTATTATAATAAGATTAGTGTATAATTTCGTGGTAGTAGCGGTGTAGCAGTGTATAATGGCTGGTGTGGCGTGAAGTGGCTTCATTCTTGCTGGCCCAGGTACATCTGATCAAGCTGTGCTCCTGACCCTCATAATACGTTGTCGACTCCTATGGCGAATCCCAAGTGTGTTGCGTGTCGCCCAGATATGTCCATCATAAAGTTGTTATTCTCAGAAGTGAAACTGCTGCGCCTCGTACAAGTGATACGGTTTGCCAGGTGTGGTTTTACTTATTCGAATTCGTAACATTATGACCAAATGGCAAATATGGAATAGTCAAGATTTACAGGTGCGTGTTGTAATGCGTAACAATATTATATATGAATACAATGTTAATATAGGGCATATTATATGATAATACGTAAAGTCCTTTACAATAGGTACGTAATAAACTATGACGATTCCATATTGTTATATTATACATTTTAAAAAGATTATCAATCGTAACTATGTACTGGCAACTAACGGACGGACGAACAGACACAACGGATACAGGTTATAGTGTTCTAAACTAATGTTTAGAAACCTGAAACTACGATTTGGACATGAGATATAATATGATACTAACGAACCATCCGATAGCTATAGGGTACGAAGATTTAATAATGAAAATATGTATAAAAGCTATAGACGTAAACGTATCCATATAATATAATATTATATTTTGAAACAAAATCTTTAATCTCGTTATCCGTATTCTTTTTGACTGTGTCATGTTGGATTTAGGGACGACCGGGTAATTTTTTTTAGATTAAATGAACACGCGTAATTAGATAAAATAATAAAAGCGAAATACGACGATGGGAAAAACGACATTGGCGCAAAGAAATATTGGCCTCGTACACACCATTGACCGTCCGTCGTCTAATTAAAATGCATGAGATAATATTATGTATTATAGTTCATGGAGATAGTGTTTCATTCAGGAATAGTATTATGACCCGGTCCAGCAGTAGTACATATACCTAGTATTTTTTAATGTAGATATTTTTTATGAAATAAAGTCTTCAATTCAAATTAATAGCGTAGCCAGGGGGGTTAAGGGGGCTATAGCCCGTCCCCCCCTATTTACTGTGTTGACCTTAGAATTGTATCAAGAATAATAAAAAAATAAAAAAGTGTAAATAAGTTGGTAACCATTTGAAAAAATAAGTTTGTAACACCTACGTGACACTCTTTTTAATGATTTGAAAAATCTTGGTATCTGAATATAATATTATGTTCCTTACTTATACTTAAAAATTTCAATGTGGGTTACAATGATTAGGGTAAACCACCCTTATTATAGTATATGAATCTATAAATATGTGTAAAAAATAATGTTTCTGTGTTTGCATGTTATCAATATTCTCAAAAACTACTGGACCGTTTTCGATTAAATTTATGTCAATAGGTTCTTTGAGACTCGTAGGGTGTTCATAGCATTTTTTCAACCCCTATTATAAGTTGCTATTTCTGAGGTGGTCGGTGGATTATAGAAGAATTTTGTTTTGGCTGACGTAAATCGAATCTTTTATTTAAGTATGGTTACTATACATTGTTTACATATTATAATATTACAGGGCTTAAATCAAAAATAATAATGCCGTTTATCGTTATATGGATATTAAACGTTATGATGGAATGATTGTTTAACGTTATATAGAATTTAAACGTTATTCAACTTAAACGTTTAAACGTTTTAAAAATGTAAACGTTATGAAGCGTTTAGCGTTATCTGATGGATATAGCTTGTTTTCCACCGGAACAAAGTGATTGAAAAATATAATATTACAAAAATAACCATAATATATATTTTACTAATAGTCACAATTTTATAAAAATTTTTTTTCAGGCAATTATATTATGTTTCAATCGTTTATCGTTTACTGGTACGTTAACTGTTATTCGTTTCAATCGCTCATCGTTTACCGATATGTTATCCGTTATCGATTTCAATCGTTTTTTGATATGTTTAACGTTATACTAATAACGTTATAAAAACGTTTTGAAGCCCTGTAATATTATTATTTATTACTATTAATAGTAAGAAAAAAAATTAAAAATTATAAAAATATATTTAAAACAAGAAAAACCTTAAAAACAAATACTTAAAACACGATTACAGTGATTACTTTTATGATTTGGGTTTTTGAAGTATATGGACATATTTTGGGTCTAAAAACATAAATATGAATACCAATCTTAATGATATTGGATTCTTTTCGGGTTTTAATCATTCATTGAATTTATCTCCAGTTTTTTGTGTTTTCAAAAAAAACATGTCGTCCAGAATTAATAAGTGGAAAATCATAAATTTAATCATTGTAATATTTTGTTCTGGGTTCGTTTTATATAGAGTGTGTCCCAGAAGTCCCGTATCACCCTTAGTATCTCCGTGGAAATCAATATATTTAAATGCAGTTTTTTTTACAGTCATAAGTATGGAAATTCTGATTGAATAACATAATATTCGATATTTTTTTCCAAAAATTCAAAAATTATCAAACATTTTTTTTTGGGAAATAAGTTTATTAAATTTTTAAGATAGCCATTTAGTTGATCATATTTTTTGAAGCAGTTAAAAAAAATGATTAAAATTAAATGAAAATCGCCCAAGTTAGGGTTAATTATTATTTTTAATTTTAGCCAAAAAATCAACGTGATTGTACTAATTAACATGTGAATCGTATTTTGATAATGCCGTATGCATAACATAACTATTATTCTTAGAAATTCACAATAATAATTAGCTCTAACTTAAACAGTTTTCATTAGATTTTAATATTTTTTTTTAACCGTTTTAAAAAATACGATCAACAAAATGGCTATCTTGGAAATTTAAAAAACTTATTTGTCTAAAAATTTTTTTTAATAATTTTTGAATTTTTGAAAAAAACAAATCAAATATTATGTTATTTAATCAGAATTTCCATACATAAGTATGACTGTAAAGAAAACTACATTTAAATATATTGATTTTCCACAGAGATACTAAGGGTGACAAACTGTATACTTCAACTAAATTAAAATGGAAAATGATAGAAAAATAAATTAGTTTTCACCTGGGTAAGTCGGGTAATACAGGTAGTAGTATACCTAATACAAAGTCATGAAAAATAGCAATAACGAACGACTATTGTTGACAATTGACCTTTTCCACTGCAATCGCAATATAATATTAAACATGTATATTGTATATTATGTATCTATATATAAAACTATCGATCTGCGGTGTCGTATATAAACATTATAGTATATATTTTAAGTTTGCATAACAATCAAGATCGGAGTAAGTGAAAAAGACGCTACTTCTTATCATCGCATCCGGTTTTGATGGTCCGTATACATATTAATGAATATAATATCATTATCTTGGCAATCCTATATCAAAACTTCAATGTCCAAACGGCAAACACACGTCACACACACAGACACTTGTGTAATAATTTAGTGTTTGCAAATTCCAATTGTTTATGGTCACGAGACGATTGATCCGTTACTCGTTCGACTGTTGTGGTGGTGGCAGAGACAATATAAATATACATTAATTATTTTGTTGAAGAAATCGCGGTGGAAAAGGAGCCAGTTGATTGCTATCCTAGTGGATTTTAGAGGCAGTAGTTTTCGCCGATCGCCCGGATGTGCTGTGCGAAATGGCCCTTTTCTGTTTAAAATTCCCACTCTCTACACGCGGTAGTCCACGACCCGATTATATAATATAGAACACCCCACCTTTGTAGACCGACTGATTTGGTGCTCGGAAAGTGCAAGCGAAATAATATGTAGTAGTCCTTATGCCGTGGTCTCCGTTGCAGGTTGTGCATAAATTACCCAATTTTAGAGAGTTTAAGCAAACACAAACATATTATTATTACACTTACCAGTATAACGTATTATTATTGAATAACGCGAAATCCGGTAAAACGATTGTATGTTTAGCGTAAACGATGACCAAAAACAATACAATCGAAAAAACCGTTTAAAGGTCATAGTTTGTTAAACATTACAAAATGATATAATTATTGTCTTCACACTGAAGACCAAAATTCGGTTTGGTATTATATGCTACAAAATTATATCATATTCTATATTAATTTTGTAAAATTTACTGATTATTGACTTTTTTTTATTGAACTTAAGCCCGGTGACTATGGACATTACTTCATTTATTTTCAAACGATAAATTAATGTTTTTTTTTAAGTACATTGTGATGTGGTTTGATAAAAGTAAATGTAAATTATAATTTACTATACAATATTAGAATATATTATACCTACAGCAGTTGATGTTTGTTATGACTGCCACTTAATATTATTATATACATATTAATATTTTGATATTTTCTCACGCGTAAGTTATGTAGTATCTACAACAGATAGAGTTTAATGTCAGAGGTCACTAAGCCATCCGAATGGCTATTACTTTTGCAAAATATATAATAATATTATCGATATCTTCACTATTGGATATACTCGCGTGGACGAGATATTATTAAAGTTTGCACCTTTCACGAGTTTCAGATTTTACCAGTGTAGTAGATTATGTTGCCGGTAACGAGGTACGTAAACCGGCTACAGCACACACGATAATAGAAAGCATAAGATATTATGATGACACGCCGTGACAGAAACAGAATACAACCCTTTGTCTGAGGCATGGGTGTAATGTGACCTGTCGTCATACACCTATTATCCGCATCCCCGTCATCACCTCATCGAGTAGCTGTTAGCAGTAGTAGAGAAGTAGAAGTGAAAGTACCTAGTAGTGTTAGTAATATATTATTAGTAGTAGTTGTAGTAGTAGTATACAATCGTAGTTAGTAAACTTGCCTATGAGTAATGCACTTTGTGTGTGTGTATAATAATTAACAGAATACACTAATTGGAGTTTGTGCAGAGCATATATTATGTATATATATATATATAAGTATACGTAATAATATTATATAGAATAGCAACAGAAATTTATAACACAATATCGGCTAAAAATTTACCTGGGACGTTTTGATAATCGTGCTGACTTCGTATTCTACAGCCGAGTAAAGTGTCAACTCACTGCACATACAACATTAATGAAATGCGTGCGAATTTCGGAAGAACGACGACTTAAAGTTTCAGGTAATCATTACGAATCACGATACGAGATATTTCAGAATAATTCTATAGTTTAGTGCGATGTAGCCAGGCACACGACTGCGGTTTTGATTTCTGAAATCCAGTTTATAAACAGGTGGCAACAATTTTTTGACGTGCATTTAATATCATGTTCTCAAGTTGTGGTTTTTTTTTATCAGTTTATAATACAAGTAACGTGTGCGTGAAATAGATTATAATAGTATGTTACGTCTAATATCATATAACCACACAAATGTAATAATAATAAAAAAAAAAAAAATATGAAATTAAACTAAAAAATAAAACGTCAAACTTTCTATAAAATGTATAATATTATAATATATAATATATTAATATGATAATAAAATTCAGCGAGTTTAGTATTACTTAATATGAACAATGGCACGTAAATACATACAAAAAACGCGAAACTATTTTAAAATCGAATAAAAGTTTCTAACCGAACTAAACAGTTTTTTAAATTAAAAACATCCAGAGGAATTAAAAAATGTCGTTGTTTTTGTTACTATCAGAAAACAATAAAATCGTAAAGCTGTTGAATAAATATTTTCAACCACTTTTTAAACAGTATAGGTATCTATAACCAGCACGATTTAGTGTGCAGATATTGTTGTCATGTTGTAGAATTATGATATAATATGAATCAATGAAAAAAGCAATACAAATAGTATAATATGAATCAATATTACTTTTGTTTTTTGTCGACCATAGTCATATCAGCATCGTTAGCCATTATTTTATATTCGTACGAAAGTTTATTAGGTACACGTTTTTCTAGGTACCTACCTACATATTTATAACTATACTATTCTGTGTTTATACATGACATTTCGTTATTAATGTATAACTTTATACTAATGGCGACTCACAGTCTTACCGACTTCGTGGTGTTTAGCAATGTAAAACGTAATAGCATTTTTATTATTATTATATTTTTCTTCATTGATAATAAATTAAATTTAAATTTGTACGTTACATGCGAACGGTTTATGTTCAAACAAAATATAATTATACACAGCGGATCGGACGGTTCACATGAACAAGCGCTGTTTAAGTTATCGTTCAACAATTCATTTTGCAACTTTTACGAGCTGCAAACATTTATTGCGAGCTATATATTTTTCAGATTTTGATTTTAGAGCAGGAATACTAGTACACTACACAATGCAGATCGTGTTTAGTTGGCTCAGAATCGCATAACAGTTTAAGTCGTGAAAGTTGTACAGTGAAAACCGAATAACACCAAAGCGCTATATAGTTTAGACTTAATGTATTATTATTTTAAACTTAGTCATGTAATATTCATATATGTATAATGGAAGTAGGTTAGGTACATTCAATAATGTACATTACGCATGTAGGCCAAAGACTCTTTGGATAATACATATTATGTTATTTAAATTCGCTTTCCTCGGGATAGTTTGACGTTTGTAGTAAACCCAAAACCCAGTATAGTTATTTTATGAATTTCAATATAATATAGATTAATAAATTATACATTTAGTACAATTTATGATGTATATTATGTAGGTATGAATAGTCAATACATGGTGTACGTGTAAAGTTTAAATAATAATATAGCCCAGATCAAAGGTGAAAATTACAAGTTGTTTTTACTTATTCGCATAATAATGCAATTCGACAGTAACTGACAATGGTATTAGAATACATGACATTACGCCACTGTACGTCATTGTTAGAACCCATATAAATACGGGTAGAGCACCTAACATTATTTAGAAAATAGTCAGATACATAAAAGAGTAGTCTGATATCGAATGAAAAAAATATAGATTTTTCAATATTATATAAGTAATTCGAGACCAGCCAACGAACCACGTTCAACACAATCAAGAGACTCACGCCAATATTAGGAACAATTTGGTTTCCACGAGCAATCCAGAAAAAAATCTGTTCAAATGACAACGTACACGGAATACAGCACAAGCCAGGAGCGCTTGTTTACGGAGTGCAGTCCAAGGAGAAAATAATTTCCAAGAGAAGGTAATCAGTTCAAACGATGGATTTTTTTCCATCTCCAATAAGATTAACAAAGTGTAATTTATTATTATTAAACTATACTATGTCAAATCTATTATGAGTTAGTACCTACGCAGTAAATGTATACGAGAAGTAATGGACAACCGAAGACGATCTAGCTTCGTCAGCTGGAAGAAGGAGATTTTAGGAAGTACAAAGAATACATACGATTTTAGTATATTTTGGTAAATTTAAATCAAACCATAAGAAACAATTTATTGGACGAAACAAATATTATGTCAATTCAATTAGATTTTGTTACTGCTTTAAGCAGGGCTTAAATCAAAAATAATAATACCGTTTACCGTTATATGTATATTAAACGTTATCATCGAATGACTGTTTAACGTTATATAGAATTTAAACGTTATTCAATTTATGCGTTTAAACGTTATGAAAATTTAACGTTATTCAACTTAAGCTTTTAAACGTTTTAAAAATTTAAGCGTTATGAAGCGTTTAGCGTTATCTGATGGATATAGCTTGTTACCCACACAAAACAGATGGATTGAAAAATATAATATTACAAAAATAACCATAATATATTATATTTTACTGATAGTTATAATTTTATAAATATTTTTTTTTCAGGCAATTGTATTTTTCAATCGTTTATCGTTTCTGTTTCGTTATCCGTTTTCAATTGTTTATCGTTTACCGATATGTTATCCGTTATCGATTTCAATTGGTTTTTGATACGTTTAACGTTATACTCATAACGTTAGAAAAACGTTTTGAAGATTCATTCCCGAATTCACAGGGAGAAGTCTTCGCTTCTTTTATTTCTCGATGCGAATTTGTTTTTTACCAAAATACCCGAGAGTATGAAACCTGATATTTTAGAGGCAGTTCATACTAAACTTAGCGCTCAAATTTAAAATACATAATATAATATATAATATTATTATTATGCCCGTAAGTACCTATAATAATATATTATATTATCATCGTTAAATCGTTTAAAATAATACAGTAAATTAGAAATAAATGAACTCTTAGCGCTGTTAGTTGTTATTGAAAATTAAAAATATTGAACCTCAAGCGTATTGTAATTTATAGTACATTAGATTTGATTCAACTATGCATCGATATTAATTTTAACTCATAATATGATATAACGATACATGTTTAATGCAATTCATAACTTACGAGCATGTGTAATGATAACGACTTTGTATAGAAACATATTTCAATGCGTCTTTCTCTAAAAAGTTTACTACCACGAGGAGCGCATGGAATATTTTCCTTTACTTTAATTATATATTATATTTTCGGTATGAACTCGAATAAAACATTAGTGTTACGAGGTACCACGTGATTTTGGGTTGGCTGTACACAATGAATTTCACTATAATATAATAATAATAATATTGCCCAAACAAACAATAAGAAATAAAATATTCAACATCAAGTAATCCATTGTTTTTATTTTTTTTTTTTTGTGATTACGGTGATGAATGATAATTGATGATGTATGGTAATGCACGATTTCTAAGAGAAACGTTTAAACAATAACAATAATTATAATAACAATATATATATTTAAACAAATTTGTATAGATTCACAAGTCGCAAACGCGAGAACATTCTAAAAATTTAGACACTCGTTTTAATTAAACGTCAAAATAAAAACATTCAAATGATTTGCACTTATAGCATACGAATCGGAACGAAACTCGGATAACAATATGATATGACTATAATATCACTCCGACGCTTATTATAAAAACTACAACACTGTCTTGAACGTTTATTTTATTATTATTATTATTAGTAGTAGTAGTAGTATTATATAGTACATAGTGACGATATGTATAGTGTATATCGTACTACATAGTGTATAAATATATACACCGGGTATACACGATAACCAATTAATATAAGTGACTATTATTTTAATCATTGTTACATAATGACCATCTTTCCTCGCGAAAATGAAAATAAAACACACAATCCAATCCATATCGGAAATGACGCATGGGGTAGCTGGTGTATTATGTACCTACAATAATAATAATTGTATACCCACGCGTGGTATACACGTGGAGAACCGAGCGATGATAATAATAAACTGTGTTATATATTTATGTTATTCGTCGTCGGAAAGTTCATGCCAGCAACGAAAATACAGCAGCTACAGTAGCGTATATATTATATCCTATTATTATTATTATTATTATATAATAGCAGCTACCACCGACCACCGTATATCATTATCTAATGAAGTAATTTAACATCGACAACTACAGTGTATATAACATGCATACAGTATATACACACAAATCGTGGTAATCCTTAATTGAACGACGGTTACGGATTATGCACAATCCCGGGGCCCTAAACGCGTTTAATCGTCGTGAGGAGCAACAGCTGTGCGTCGGCATATTATATACGAGTCCTTCCGTACAACCACCACGTCGCCGTGGCTGTTTCCGCCAATGGCTTAGGTATAAACGTACATATATACATATATATTATAATATATACCATGCATATGCATGTGCGTTTATGGAGCACCGATGGGGACAGATAGATGTGCGGAGTGAGTAAGAGTGAAAGAGAGAGAGAGAGAGAGAGAGAGAGAGAGAGAGAGAGAGAGAGAAGGAAAGTGAGGAAGGATAAACAGCAGTGATAGACAGGAAATCGGGAGATAGTCTCCGTTAACACTTCGTGGACTGAGAGGCATGTATAAACTTTTACAAACAACGTGGGAAGTCTGTCCGCGTCAGAATATTCGATCATCTAATCAGTATATACAAGATCCTTGGTGGTGGTTATATTTAGCGCAAAGTCCGTTAAGGTTTTACCTTTACGTCAGGTCCAAGACCGTGACCAATTAAGGGTTCTGCGAGGATATCGCCGGGGATGACCCCATCTACTCGTCGCTATAATATAACACTGTATATTATATTGTTTACTTCGTACACCGCCGCCGCTACCGTGAGGAGAAAACTGTTTACACTGTTACACTGCTTCATTCACGGCCACGTCACATGGCCCACGTATATAATCTCGAAACGATATTTGCTTCATAACAGGTATTCGGTATGGTTTTCGAGAAAGTATATATTAGTAAATAAGTATATTATTAAACTGTCTATCATTTTAATAGCAGTCAGATCCGATCTACGCCTGTCGATTGTAGGTTGCCTACGTCCCGATCTGACTAGAAAATTCGATGTTACCGGCACGGTGTTGTTGCGTGCTGCCCCTTCAGGGATCCGGAAAGATGATGTTTTGAAATAAAGTAGTAGTCAATTTTAGAACAGTAATTGTAATGTAGTTTATTATAACAGAATAAAGTATAATATCGTCGTTGTCGTATATAACTGCCGGTGAATTGAAGGAGCTCCGATGTTGTTAACCGCTCTGGTACATCTGATTATGCCGAGTTCCTGGCCCTCCTATTGGCGATTGAAATTTATAAGATGTAACGGGGACGCTGCGTGTATCATTTATAATATGTTATTTTACATGTTCCCCGTTACAGATTCACCTCCCACCGGCCTTTCAATTGCCAATATACGATGTCGGTTCCTTTGATAGAATCGGCGCGTGTCTTTGGGGTGTGGTCGTTATAAAGTGGTTATTCTCACAGTGAGTGAAACTGCTGCCTTGTATGACAATATTATGTTGTGCCCGTTCATTTTGATTAGATTGCCAAATGTGTATTTAATTGATTCGCCGAAATGTTACCTTATAAGGAATATAATATTAGTTTATACGAGGTCACAACTAGTTCATTAGAAGTCCATTACAAGGAGTCTGTGCCTTGGATAACATAATATTATATATTAATACTTGAATCGAATACCTATAATATATTAATAGGTAAAGATCTATTATTCTTTACAGTGTGAAATACGAATTACGAATATTATGATCATCAAGTACTTCGACTCCCGGGCTGGATTGGTATGTATCGGCACATCGAGATTTTCTCTTCTACAAGCGGCCCTTTTACATATTCAGTGGCCTAAAATTACGTCTATAATTATTACGAGCTTATATAGGTGGCCGATCGTAAACATTTATTTAAACATGAATTTATTTTCACTCACACTCACACGACCGGCCCACCGAGATTTTCTCGGTAGTACGCCCAACCAATCCGGCCCTGTTCGACTATATCGATAAGCTGCCCTATTTATATGTATTATCGTATCAATAATACGATAGGAATATTAATGGATAAGTACCTTATATTGAATAAACACTAAATGCATTTTAATATTTCGCGTTTTAATATTTAGCGGAACAAGGAAATCTGTACCGAAGTGTATCAATATTTGAGGTTTATATAATTTATAACATAAACGCGTTAAGTTTGACATTTTGACGAATTAAAAAAAAAATTGTACCATAAAAATTAATTATAGTTATATACTTAAGCCTCAGTTAGAAAATACGTTTCGGATGAACTAATTTTGTTGTTGTTTTACTTTCAGTAAATATTATTATTCGGACGAAAAACGAATTTTATGTATTATTTTCTGATTAAATACGGTTCGGACAGAATATTTTTCTTATAATAATATATTTTTCGGGATAAAATATTTTTCTGTTAAAATAAGATTGTGATGAAATATTTTCAGTTGTGGCTACTTCTAGTGTGAATTCATGTTAAAAAAATCGAGGAAAAGATAATTTTTGGTTTTTATATGACGTATATTTTAGCATTAACTATTTAGTATTTATTTTACAACTCAAGGCGGGTACGAAAAATATTTGTTAATTATTTAAACTTTTTCTGATCATATTTTTAAATTTTTTTTGTTATGCGCTAGATTGAAAAACCGATGTAATAATCACTAAAATATCGTTTAGTTTTTGAATATTAATTATCAAATACTATAGTTTATAGTTTTCTTTCTGTACTATCACTATACCAAACGAGTGGTATAATACTGCCCGTTCTCGCAATACACGGTGTGTGTTAGACTAAAAATTCGAAGGTATAACCACGCGTAGGTATAGGTACCGGTTAATCCGAGTTCTCTCGAAAGTATATTATATCGTTAGCGTGTTTAAAAATTAAACCATAAAGTTATAATGACTTTGATTTATTCATGTCCCGACCGCGCGGAGTATATTATGTACCTTATACGTATATATATTGTATATATGCGCGTAGGTATAATAATAATAATAATAATAATAATAATAATATTGTTACGTTAACCCGGAATAACGAGAAACCGTTCAGAAACCGTCACTCGACCGGAAAAGCAAACAGTTTTATCTTTTACCTCAAATGCCATCACTGAAAATTAATGTACAGCCGAGTACCTACAACAGCCTATAACTGCTACGTATATAATATGCGTCTGTGTGTTTACAAGTCGAGTACGCCGACTGTAAATAATATTATAATCGTTGATCAACACTGTTGCTGCTGCTGCAGTACATTATACCTTACTCTGTATTTAACGGTATATTGGTTACGCGGCAACAGCGTTTATCCAACAGATTAACTCGAAATGCATTTGGGCGAAGGTTATAATATCATACTAATACATTATTATACGCGTTGTTATTTGATACTTCCGGCCGAGATGTATAGTGTGTGTATAATTGTCGTTATTGTTATCGTCACCATATCGTCGAGAAATCAAAGTCAAATTGAATAATATATATATGCATAATATATATGTGTGTGTGCTATATTATATTATACAATAATTAATGCGTATTTATTAACTGCGCAGATGGGGTGTATTAAAGTTAATGAAACGCACCAGATGTTAATTAAGCTTAGTAACAAATGAGAAAACTTCTGATGAACCATAAACAATGATTAATTATTCAATGGATTTCCGAACGAATGAATTGTAAAAGCATCGTTCTAAGAATATTATATTAAATACAACACGCAAACCGATACAATATTAAAATAATAGGTACAAAACGGCAAATTTTAAACGTGCTTGTTTCCGCATAAAAATGTAATTGAATAATACAAGTACACACGCGTACAGTTAATCACATTATCAACTTCAATGATTGATGCCAATAAATTTCACACAAAATTCATGAAAATATAAAAATATAAGTTTCATATTTCCATTTAGTTATTTTTTTCGGCTTTTAGAGTTTTATAAGCATATTTTATTAATTACCTATATTTTATAGTTGTTAAAAACTCATTATGTAATACAACTATGGTTTACAAATAAAAATGTTACCACACATTATAATGTTATAATTGTTGACTATTTTTTACGAATTTAAATTGATAGCAACTTGTTTTATCCAAAAACTATCGTCCAACCAGCATTGGTCCAATAATTTGGTCCAAATAATTTATGTCCAAAGTGCATTTAGGGCCAATTTCTATTTTAAATTCACTCAACCCCCACCATATAAACAAACATTAGTAATCAAAGAAGGTTTCAACTAATATAAATCAAATTATGACAACAGAATTTATCTAAAATCTGCACTTGACGAATTCAAAATAAACATTAATCTACATTAAATTAAAAAAAAAAAAAAACGTTAAGAACAAATTAAATTGTATTTATAGTGCATCACAATAAAATCTGTTAGATATTGTATTCGATTATATAATATGTATTATAGAATAACTGAAAGTGGTAAATGAAGAGTGGTGGTGCGACATGATTGGTGACTTATGGACGAGGAATGTAAATGGGAAGTTCGAATTTTTATCTAATCAATAATAATTCACGACACCGCTTGCATTTCAGATGCCCAAGCATTATATCATATTGACAGATGAAAGTTCAGTGACTAAAGAGGTTCGGTTGTAGATACCTACTACCTACTACCTACTGATTAGCCGGAGTCATGAAATACTCGTATAAGTATCGTTTGACGTTATTATTACTTGCGGTTGCGCGTTTCAGCTTCGGTATGAGTATATAATATTATTATATAGAATCGTTTAAAAATAACAATATTAAACACGATAATATTATTATCATTATTACACGAAACGTGTTTTCCGCGCGAAAGAATATTATGGTTGTACTCGCTACCGTGACAGTATATATGAAGGTATACATACTACTACACACACACACACTGCAGGTGCAGAATTACGCGATGATGAATCATCTCCTCGCCCGCGTGAACATAATATAATATAATATAATATATAGTAACGTGATACAAGACGTAGTTCTTCGCGTCTCGACGTCTGGCGCTGGTGTGGCACGTATGGTGCAGCATCACACACTTTTGTCGGCCAAAAAATTGCATGATGGATGACCAACGATGGTGTCGACGAGACGACGATGACGACGACGACCTGTTTTGTTACCTCGGAGCTGCACACATCGTGATGTATAATAACCCCGCCGCCGCCGAATAATAATAATAATATACGTTCGTCAGAGTAATGGGGTCTCCGAGCGGCGAAAAGGAATATGAAACTGGCGACGATTAAAACTGCGCTGTTCAATATAATAAAATATATACACTCACTCACACACACACACACACACACACATATATATATATAGTTAGGTATTACAGATGTACAGTGACGTCTGAGACGGTTCTGTTATCATCCTCATCATCATCATCATCATCATATTATCTCTGTTGAACATCGATCATTCTCGTGCAGAACGTCAACGCGTTTATAATGTATGTTATTATTATATTACAATACTCTCGACGCGAATGACTTTTTTTATACAAAATATAATGAAATATATATAAGACGAGCAGGTCTGTGACGTGTTCGAGCCCTGTTCCCTTAAGGGCTTATATTTAAACAATGTTTCACCTTGAAATAATAATAATATTCTGGCTGCAATCAATCATGCAATGCGATTTAAGAGTAAGTAACGTGCGCTTCCACTAAGTGCTGGATGGGTGACCACCCGGGTTCGTAGAGGCGAAAACCTGGCCACACATACACGTGTTGTTAACCTACCGTTTCAACCCTACCAACCGTGATCCTTATACAATAGTCAATAGCTAATGGCTATAGTTGCCGGGCGCATGTATAATAATAATTAAAAAAAAATAATAATATTACATTTTAACAATATTTATATTTTTTTTCTACGCAATTATCTTTCAAACACCGTTTACGTGAAAAAACGTCATAAACTTTTCCTCTCTTCAAGGATCCAGGTGATTAAACTTGACACACAGAAATAAACCACAATATTATGCAAAAACAACGAAATAAGTACCAAAATTCTTCTTTAGAATCTATTTCTAATATTTGATCGCAATTCATTTTAAATTTGAAATAAAAAATCAGTCCACTCATCATTTTCTTCTTTTCTGCGTTCTAAATATATTTATCGCTAAAGGCGATAATATCCCTCCTAACTCTATTTTCATTTAATATTTCCACACTTATAATTATTATTCTCCCGCTCGATCAATCACTGTTGCACATCATCACCAAATCCTCGACGAATAAGAATCAATCCTTAACTAATTTACCCTTTCTAATTGTCTTAACATTCTTACCAAAGAAAATCCCCCTCCCCATCACTCCTAAATCATATTAACACTCATAATATAGTATTTGAACATTTTGTGAATTTTAAAATAGTGAAATATTTCAGTAGGTATTATAAAAAGTACATTTTGTTTTTTTTTTTAAATAAGTTTTATATTTACATATAATTGTCATAAATTACCTTCATAAACCTAACCTTTTTTCACGTATGTGTTTTCGCTCTGATACCTAACTGTTGAGCTATAATAATTTGGAAGCTGAATAAAAAAAATATAATCAATAATTGATAAATAATAAAATAACCATCATTAATATTTGTATTAAAAAAATGTCAATGTTTCACGTTTTTATAAAATATTTCACCATATATTTCATACCATATTTTCCGTACGTGGTACATACCTACATATCACGTTTATATACATATTAAAATATATAATGCAATATTTACTGTTATTGTCGAGATGTAATAATTTTAAGTTTGAATTTCAATAAAGAAAGAAAAATATTAATTAATAGCTATTAATATTGTTATGACTTACTGTTATGTATTGTATTAATCACGATTTCGACTAGTAGCTAATAATAAAAACAAATAATATTTATCTATATTATTATATATAATATATTGCGTTATAGTATATATTTTGTATTATACTATTTACTTAAACATTGTCACAGCTGCAATGTTAACAATTCAATGTTAGATACCATTCACGCTTAATGTCAATGTGTGGCGTCGTTAGTTACGGTTTAATGGGTATGATAAAGAGTAATATTGGTACATCATAAATAACATTATTATTATTGATCGCGAAAATATAAGCGCCGAGAAAACAGAATATTTCGCCTGGACATAATTTATTGTGATAATAATATAATAACATAATACAATATTATGTTTGTGCTACGGTGCACGGTGAGAAACATGAAGAATAATATTGTGCTGTTAGAAATAATAATAATAAAAAAACTATTCTTTCGTTTCTTTTTGTTGTTCTTTTTAAGCGCTATTATTGTATCGTGCGGCGCGGCGTGACTTTTATAATATGCCGTATACCTAAATTAATGTTTTATTTAATTTTCAACCACCGACTGTTTGACATGTTATTGTAAATAATCAGAGAAATTACTCGTTTCCGCGCAGGTTTATTGTGAAACCGGCGTTTGAATAAAAATACAAAAAATAAAATAATGCAATTAAATGTGTCTATTATGCAGCATAATACAATTATATTTTATGCATTGTAAGAAACGTTTTGTGTACACCTCAAAGGTCCGCGGCGGTGGCTGCGACCCTTGTTACTTACGCGTAAAGCTCTTGATAAGCCCATGCATTGACACGTGGCGCTTGACACGGCGGACCTTTTGTGAAAATGTATTTGTCCCACGTCTCCATAGAACATAAATTACCCGATTATTTTAAGGGCCTATTATTTCACGTCTTATTATTTTATGCGTCGATACCCGAGCAGGTTAGGAGTCAATACACCCAATAGTGAACGTCGTTTTTTCTCGCCACGTCTTATTTTCGTAGTTTTCCATCATAATAATATTATTACATTATATTTTTACGACGTCCGATAAACTGTTGTGGTTATGGAAAGTACGAACGAGTACGAATATACCGGTGTCGTCGTTGTGCATCATTCGGCACGATAGTATTATATTGGTACTAAATTTATAATAATTATATTATTCTAGAACCTTCGACAATCGCATATCCGACGACGCAGGTTTTATAATATTGTTTTCAATAGTAGTATATTATTATACTCTACACGCGTCATCGCATATCCAGTGATCGGAATAAAATAATATTGTTATAAGTACAACAAGCGGTATTTACCATTTGCGCGTAATAATATGTGGAGCTGCGGTTTTATCTACTCCTGGTCGACGATGCACACAAGTCCCCTATGGCTTTGAATCTATATTTCGAGGATCCGTTAGGTATTATAAACCCACTAGTTTTTGATAGTATTGTGTATGTGTAAAGTGTTATCGTGTGGTTGTTTGGTTTGTTGTAATTTATTACATTGGTTTTCAATTTGAAAACTGTGCGTGGGTAGGTTTATACCTAAACACATCACAAAATTAATATTAATATATTATTTTAAACTTTGGTCTAGTTTTGGTCGTAAATCGTAATGGTAATTTTAAAGTATTAAGAAGACGTCACACCCGCAAGCGTTGAATCCGTTTTTCAAACGTTAAACATAATATCAAGTTTGAGTTCATGTACGTATTACAGTGTAATATTAGTTTGTTGACCTGTGTTCTCTCGTCAGTTTCTTACGATATATACATTTTTCAGCGTGTTATGATATTATATGAAACATTAAAATGTGAAAAAGCTCACGACTCGATTAAAAAAAAAGAGCATATCATAAAACAATATCGACAAGAAAACACAAATATAATGTCCTCATACCTTTAAAATTTTTTATCACTATTATGTTGAAGATATTATCAACACAAAATTGGTTCTGCTGAACGCAAATTTGCCATACTCTACGTTCGTAAAACAAAGACAACCCATGCGGATGTGGTGTCCTCTCGAGAGCTCTTAAACTATGTCATATATTGTCATTATTGTCTTACGTGCGTTTTAATGCATATAGGTACGCTTTCACAATAAATTATAATAAAACACATGACTCAGTAATCGTTTAATAACCACGTGGACTAGCGTAGCTGTTAATTTATAGGACAATGCGAAGTGTTTGTACCCGAATACACGCGAATATTAACGATTGGAACCTTTTCACGAAGGTACCGTCTACGATAATAATATGATAGATCACGACGATGGATTGCTAACGAAATGTTTTACGTTCAATCTCACAACGTGCAGTATAGAAGAGTATCGCAGCCCGTCTACAAACTAATATTATATTTTGATTGTTTCCCGTCGTTTTCGACGTACGGTTAACTTTGAATATATTATATTACTTTAGAAACGTGCAGCAACGGAAATAGAATTTTGACAAACGTAACGAGTTGAAATTCCAGAGCATACACCGAATAATTGGCCATACTGACTGTAAATTCACGATATTTTCGAATAATACAACCGTCCGATACAATACGTCAATACATCGAGCTATAAAAATATTGTTCTTATAGTGGAATCGCTCGAAATCTTACGATTCGCTGCAAACGGACGTCCGCCACTCTTTGTGCGGCTTTTTGCTCAACACAATAATAATAATATACCGTACTGGCCGTGTCTATTCTCGTTCGGCGGTGCTCAGAGCGGGGCATTGTCAAAAAATAAATCTTGTTTGCCGACCGTAATCAACTCACGGGTTGGTCCAAGTCGATAATGCCGATGTTGGTTTTCCTTTTATTTATTTATTTATTTATTTTTTTAAGATAATTATGTCGATCGAGTAAACATTGAATCTGTAGTATGCTATATACTTCCGCCGCGTGTGGCATTGTTGCGTTGAGAGTTTCTTTTTCTTTTTCGCTTTTTTTTCCATCCATTTTCGTGTTGTTTGTTTTTTGTTTTTCATTATTTTCCATTAGACGGTGAGATATTGCGCGTGGAATAGTCTTATGTATACCCTGGTCGCCGCCGCCGCCGCAGCCGCTCGTATAAAATAATGAAATTAAAACAGAAAACTAGGAAATTGAATCGAGAAATGCTCGATGCGCTAATGGAAAAAAATGTTAATCGAGTTATCACAACAAAGCTTAAGCAGCTCAGGCGTCCGAATAAAAGTTGTTCCCTCCCACGTCCGGTGATTTTTTTTTTGCCAACTTGTGCACCGCTGACATTAAGGTAACAGGATGTAATCTGGTTAGGCCCCAAGTTTTTGCCTGGTTTGTTCGTTGTCCGCTATCACCACCACCACCACGACGCCACAACTAACGACTTTATATAATATCGTATTATTATTATGTAAGTTGACTTTTTTTTAAAAAAGTCGTCCGTCTGTGAGTCGAACTCAGCATTCCACCACCACGGGCCACGTTTACCATCATGGCATTACCTCCTACACAATAAAAAAAAACTAATAAATCCTCTAGCGAGACCTGGTCTCGATGTGGGATGGTGAGGCGGTTCTTAGACGTTTGTTCACACACCCATACACACGTTTTCATCAGTCGTACAATTTTTCGAGCGCGTCGTATTGCAGTATATAAAAGGATTTTCGTGTTTCTATGCCGTGTTGTTAAATGATTGACATGAATTCGTCTGAAAACCGGAACACAGCTCGAAATATATCGTTGTCAACCGGAAACCTAACGACGCAGAAGTTCGGCACGGCGGCGGTGACCGCTAGAGTGATAATTTATATTTATGATATCGTTTGTCGGACGATGACTCACCACCACTATACGCTTTAATACATCCGCCGCAGTTGACGGGAAAGTTTAAAGTTTACGATATGTATCATGTATGTGACGACAAAACAGAGTAGGTATATATTAATTTATAATACAAATTTAATATACTTATATATATATATATATATCCGTCTGCAGCATTTGAAGCTGAACTTATATAGCAGTGTATTATAGTTGAGAATATATATTATATATTTATATCTATATATACGAGGAGTGAAAAGAAAAATCTCGAGAAAATTCAGCATGTCAACGCATTATACGATATATATTATAGTGCACTGTCGTCTTTCCGATGAAAACGAGTAAATTATTCGACACATACATATCCCGGCCACTTCAAGATTTACCACTCTCAACTATGTGTGTGTGTGTGTGTGTGTGTGTGTGTGTGTGTGTGTGTGTGTGTGTGTGTGTGTGTTTCTGTGTGTGTGTGTGTTTTTTTATGATGAAATGAAAAGGATACTATTCAATACATAATATCATATAACAGGTATAATACATTTACTGTACTGAGTATAATAATTGCAGTCGATGTGCGCGTCAAACCATTCCGTCACGAGACCGATCGAGCCGAAATAATAATAATGTATTTTATCGTGCGTACTTGATGATCGCATTCCGTTCCATCTAATGGCGTTCGACATTAAAAAAAAAAAACTACAAATTCGATACGTGACAAAAGGCGTTTACCGATAAATCAGCCTGCTGCAAAAGTTTGATCAATAATATTTTCGACAAAAAAATAATAAATATAAAAAACCAGGCTCTTTTTACCAACGGAATCGTAACACGACGAGCTCAATAATATTTGGTATAATATTATATTATTGTAAAACGTAAAAACTTTCAGAAATTCCGTCTTCGTCACAACCTCATAATAATACTGTAGGTTGCTGAAATATTAATTAAAATTTTTAAGTCTTGAAACTAAATTTTGATATGTTTTCATCGATATCAAACCAACCACCAGCGATCTTCGTATTGGTACACGCGACTATAATTTTGACTGTTAATACGTCTTGGAATTCTCAAGCTAGATAATATGACTTATGTGAATATTAATTTGTCATTATTTTTACTTTGATTACGATCAACTATTGAAAATAGTAAATAAGTGTATTATATAAAAAAAATAAAAAAATATTTTAACTACCTATAACTACCTAGTATTTGATTTAAAATATAAATACTTTGAGAAAGTATTTAAAGTATTACGTTCAAGTCATTTTTTAAAGCATTTATAATACCTCTATCCGTATCTGAGTAGGAATTATTTATATATATTACAGAATACTTTTACTCAAGTACCTGGGTACTTTACAATTCATACAAAAACGTACCTTAAATCGTACTCTGACAAGTGACAACACATGTAAATATGTAATACGCGTATTACCGCATAATAATAAAATATAAATTCTTGGATAAATTTGAAATTAATCAGCCACCGGAAAATCTGTATATTATATCAATAAGAATTTTTGAACTTCATTCTACAGCAAAAAGCTTTTTAGAAAATTTACATTTGAGAACATGAAAAAAATCTGAGTTAATTATACTGCTGTAGAAAAATAATACAATACATTGTTTTTACGCATATTATGATTTTTTTTATGAGTTAAATATAAATATTTATTCTTACGTGCTATTTGTTTTTCATATAAGTTAATATGCTATAAGTTAAAATATTATATAATATATATAATACGATTATACCAAATATAATTTTATGATTATTTCTTTAAGGTATTTATCAGCGAATAGTCTGTGTTGGGTTTTATCATATGTAATATAATATAATAATATGTTGTTATTATACTAAAATGACAATTATTTTTTCATTAAATGAAACAGCCAAGTACGTGTTGTGGTTAATGAAATAAAAGAACAAATTTTCAACGGCAAATAACAATGAGTTTATTGAGTAATACAATTTTGTGTGACTTGTAATTATTAAAACAATATAATAGGTTTAGACTGATCTTAGAATTTTTATATGAGTTCTCCGTTATAAATAAGATTGAAAAATTAGATCACCAATATTACTCAAGAAAAATGAAAATGTATTTCTTGGGATAGTTTTAAACTCTTTAGACGCGAAATTTAATTAGAATTCAGCATTTGGTAAACATCAATATTATCTGTAATGCGTTCGGGGCTTACAGTTTTCAACCATTGAGGTCTTTTGTTGTTACAATGAATATTTAATATAAATTAAACAAATATTTTTGAATCGAGTGGCAATCAAAACCTACTGTGACCAACTCAATGATGAGGTAAACTCGAAACCTACAACTGTACTAAAGAGCGACTACTTCAAATTTTTTTTTTCATTTAATTTCTATGACTAGGATGAATTAAAACGTTTATACACTTTTTTAAGTTAGTTGTTTATTTAATTGAATTATCGCATATTATTTATTGTATGTTATAATACCACTATGATAAAAATTATGATTTTCTTAGTTCGACGATTTGATCTTATAAAACAATTAAAATTGATAGACATTAAAAACATAGTCAATTTCCATGATTCACTGTAGGTGCCCATCATCTAATAAGAAGTGAAAAACAGCTTAAAAGATATTGAGTTTTTAGAAACGACCAATAATATATTTTTAAATTCAATTAAAATAATTAAATATTTGAACAATTATAAAGGCTTAATGAGTATACAGTACAACGTTATTAATATTTTTACTCAAGCGTTTGACAGCAACTTCACGCATAAAGAAACAACATAGTATAACTCAACGCTTCAGTCTTTTATTCATATTATATTATTATAATTACATTTCTTTTAGAATCATAAGATATATTGTATTCTTGTTTTGATTGCAAGTATTGTAACATAATATTATTGTAATTATTGGCCATTTACCCACTGTATAGTTGTCCAAAAATCTTATTAGTTATTAAACACAATACCGTTAGGCACCACACTGACCTACTAAAGTATGTACATAATATAATAATCGAATTATGAAATGTCGTACAAGGGTTCTGCATCAACTAACTGCAAAAAAAAATCATTCATTCTACATATATACACCCTCATAAACGTATGTGTTAGTTACGATCAAAGTTTTTTTATTGAAAAAGTTTTCCAAATTCTAATAAGTTTTGCTGGGCACCGCAATAGTTTCAAATACGATGTCTCGATTTTCTCGCAATGCGTATCGTCCTAGAGTGAACCTGATTATTCGTAGTTATCTTCGTGGAAATTATATTGGACCAATGCAATTATTATAATAGATTTTGTGAGGGATAAATAATTTTATTATAGCGATTCACACTTACCTACTCAAAATCAGTGTATATATCAAGGGTAGCCAGTGACAAAGAACTCACGAGCCACACAATATAACGAAAAATAATATTACGAAGATCATGAAAAGGAACAGTACATAATATTATTATAATAGTAGAGTAAAAATGTTAAAAAGTGAGACGCGGTTTGGCTACCCCTGGTATATACGTATAGATCGTGACATGGATGGAAACAATCTGGGACACCGTCCACCCTTGGGTGGAATTGTTAAAATAAAATATTTAGTTGAAAAAGTTATAAACGTTTCAAGTAATCTCTACCCCCGTGAATGAAATAGGTACATATACTAAAGATATGTATTCGGTGTGGTAAAGCTCTAAATATGGTTCTGCAAATGATATAGGTGCTTATCAACTATCGTAGTAAACAACAATCACGAAGGCGGTAGCGAAATGGGATACTTTTGTGGTTTGTAAGTTAATATGGCGTCCATGGCGAGTCTTTTAAATATAAAACATATACAGGGTGAATTATTTAAAGGTAAAACGTCGTTTACTTGACAAATTTTTAGCGTTTTGTAAACATTATTTTTTTACATAGTAGTTTTACGTTTGTTTTAGGATATGTTTTTTAAATGTCAATCATAATATTCATAATTATAAATTATAGTCGTTTTTAAATTATAATTGTATTTAAAATTTACATGAGCGGAGTAGTATTAAACCATATTATTGAGGATACCCCTGTGCTACTTTTTCACTCTCCTTTTAACACTTTAAATAATGTTTTTTTAGTAAAATAGAAAAGTTACAAACTCTATTATTATTATTATTATTATTATAATATTCAATAAGCAAATTCAATGTACAAAAAGTTGTTGAGTTGGATGTGGTGGCGTAATAAATTAGTTGTCCAGTGATACTTTTGTAATAAGTCAAACTTCTCAGCGGGGGTGTTTTCTTACTTTTTAAACTTTATAACTAATACCATGATAGGTATCTTGGTCATTAATCTGGTACCGATCACAGTGTCTCAAGTCATCCGCACTACGGGCTCCAGTCGATGAACGATCAACCGACGTCCGACCACGTTCATCTCTACCGATCAGCACGTTCTGTTGTACACTCTCTCCAGTACACTTTTGTTTATAAATATCTTCAACTGTATTCACTTAGCGATACATGTTATCCATTAAGAATGCACCGTCGATTGACCAACTCCGCATGTATTGGTAATAAACACATAAGATACAACTTATTCCTAGTAGGTGCCTACTACCTGCGCGTTTGTATCATTATCGCAATACTTTCTGTCCTTTTCACCCGTTCACCCAAAACAAGCGTATCGCTGATATAATATGTTACACCTAACCTTACTAAAATTCGATTTTTTTATATTTTTATACAATTCCAAGAAAAATATTCCTCTCAGGAATATGAAATTAAAAATGTTGGCAGTTTTTCAAAACATAGAAAACTATAGAAAACTTTTTTCTGAAAATTTATGTTGTTTTATATAATAATTTAAAATTATCAATCTGCTGAAAATGCAACCAAAACAATTTCAAATCCAACAATAAACAACATATCCACAAACGACATTAAACCTTCCATCTCTAAAAACATGCTCTCAATTTGGCAAGACTACACTTCCAAGAAACAAACTAAAAAACATTAAAAAAAACAACGAAAAAATATCACGCACCTCTTCTTTCAATTGAAATCAATACATAACGATCACCCGAGTCACAACTCGGCATACCTTCTCAACATAGTTCCTCCTAACCAATAAAGATCCACAACATATATGTGATAGGTATATACAGGGTGATTCACCAAGCATAATAACCCAGTTTTTTTTCTTTAATAATGCAGTTATTTAAAATCTGATTATAGGAAATTTTAAATAATAATTTTAAATTTTAAGGCCATATTTTCTAATTCTTGAGGTTTTTTATACTCCTAAAGGAGTATCCTGTGGAGATACAAACTTCTGTTTGTCAAATGAGAGCACCACTATTCAACTTAAATTGTACAATGGATAATTTTCTGATTGTTTTGACGTATCAGAATCAAAATTTGTACTGGTAGTTTTTGAGTTATTCAACTTTATGTTCTAAGAATAAAAGATCTACAGTAAGGGGCTTATAGATATGGGGAGTGATCTGAGAATTATAGTCATTAATATTAATAATTCGTAAAAATGGCTCAAGTATATTAAATACTTGATTCAGTTTTACGTCCATTTTATATTTATGTAAAACCATTTTTAAGGACTATTATCCTTGATATAAACACTTTAATATATAATTAAGAAACTAATCATTTGAATTTTGAATTAGGTACATCAAATTGTTCAAAAAAATATTCACTACTTAAATAATTTACAGTAAAAAGAAGAAGGGGGGGATCAAATTTGAAAACAGAAGTTTGTATCACCACAGGATACCCCTAAAGTAGTATAAAAAAATTCAAGAATTTGAAAATATGGTCTACGAGTATATTTAAAAAATCAAATTTTGAATAACTGCATTATTGAAGAAAAAAGAGTGTGATTATGCATGGTGAATCATCCTGTATATTTATACCACATTGTTCTCACAGTTAAACACATAATAGAAGACTACCTTAAATATACCACAATTCGTACAAATCGGATCCTACTAACCAACATTATAGTAGAATCACTGAATAAAGATCAAGCCAAAAAATAACGAACGAAATTAAAATCTTAAGCATAATATGACGAAAATGTAAAAACAACTTTCTTTACCTTTTAATAGCCATTTTTGTTGTATAAACTATAGCACCAGTAATTAAAACCTTTTGAATGCTAAAAATATAAGTAAATTTAAACAACAAAGTGACATTTTAAAGGCTAATAATCATTGAAATCGAAGTCAACATAAAAAAAAAAAAAAAACTGTACCTATATTATTATCCTCAAACATTCTGCCATATCCACCAGAAAAAACATGTTACTTATATAGTTATAATATGCTATACGCATTACCTAAAATTAAGTAAAATGTTTACATAGCTGAAATATGAAATTGAAAATAAATGCATGTTTCAAAAAAAAAAAAAAAATACAGAAAAAACTTAGAAAACTGTAACTACAAAACCATGTTATATATATAATATATATTATTTTATATAATGACTTTAAATTATTATCCGAAAAAAATACTCCAAAGAAAGTTGAAACATTGTGAAAACCAATGGTTTCCTTTAAGAGAAACATCCTGTATAATATTATTATAATACATTGTAAATACTCAATACGTAGTTTAATCAGAAGAAATAAATGATATTGAAAACTGTTGGGGGGGGGGGGGGGGGTTACTCGCGTACCTACGTCCCATTCGGTTAAATTAAAGTTTTTAATTACCTATAATACGCGGGCGCGTTTCGTTTTAATATTTTACCGTCGGTGACAAAAGGCATACGGCCGTAAAGCGCACGCGCACACTAATTATTATTATTACTATTACCATTATTATTATTGTTGTTGTCGTTAGTGCACCATGAAAGTATAGCGGAGATTCCGCTGCGCATGATTGTTACGGAAAAATGTTTCCACGTTCACACGACGCGTAGATTAAAAATATAACATACGAAACATACAAAGACAACCCTCTAAAAAAAAAAAATTGTTTTCCCTCGCTCTTCTCGACATTCATTGTTCACCTCTGACTTCCGATTCACTGCAGCAAGTATACGGTATTGTTGTACACGCTCGCACCGTGCGGTAATAATATACAATCGACGGATATATATATATATATGATTTTCGGTACCTAATGAGTTTTTTCGGTCTCTCAAGTCCCGATAATGTGCCCGAACCGGCACGCGGCTCTCAGCTCTCGAAAATCGACCACTCGAGTGATCGGCGAATCGTAAATCTCGAGTTATCAGAGCTGCCTGCCCGCACTTGCGAACGTTCACGATCGCCTTTGCCAGTCCGAAGGTCAAAACCGACTGGGAGAAGATATATACCAGATAAAATTTATAAAAAATGAGATCTTATCCCACCGAATTAAATATTTCACGAGCGCGAAGTGGGTGGAAAATCCGTTCGATTGTTATCGGTCACGCCCGTGCAGAGAAAACTGCGAACTAACGACTTCCGCACTCAAAGCTGTCACGCCATTACATCTGTTTGCGGAAAATAATAATAATTAATTAAAACTAAACAAAAATATATATTCATAATATTATATTATAGTATTATGAATAGATGACGATAAGCAATTAGCGTTTTCTGCTGCTACTCATGGTTTTTTGGAAAACAAGTCCAGAAAAAGTGTCTGTTTCAAAAATTAGAAACATAATATAATCGAATCAAATAAATAATTGCTTATAATAACGATTTATGGAAACCTCAATTTATGGTTCAACACAATTTATATCGTGCTGTGGTTTTTCCACAGTTATCCTGCCAAACATCATAATTTTCTCAGTATTTGTAATAATTCAACACACAATTTACAAATTACACTCGTATTTTAAATTTAAGAAAAAAATATGTATGAACGTTTCTGTACCACCGAGTTATATCTTAAATTTACACTGTTTTTTCTTTTGTTTTATGTGTTGGATTTCCAGTAAGTACAATAATATATTTTAAAAATATTATTCACCCTAGAAAATTGGCAAAATAGAAGCGAGATAAAATTGGATTTTAAAGTATGAAGGATTGTCGCAAAACTTTCGCCGAAATGAAATTCAGTGTATAAGTATATTTGATGTTGTTATTTTGGGTGGTTCGTTTATTTTCTTATTTTTTTCTTCTCTTCTCCAACAACGGCACATTTCCGACCACGTCAACTCGGTCAACCTTAATCACGTACGGTGTTCAACTAAAATTCAATACCGCAAAGACCGAGAATTCCCTAGGAAATATATTCCTTTTCAGACTTCTGAAATAAATAAAAAAACAAAACATAAATCCTTAACGCGCAGGGTAGGCTTATATTAGGTCTTAAGAGGTAAACGTGGAATGGTGTATTATAGTCTCGCTTTCATATTTGAAATCGATTGCTATTGAATTTAGTTTTTTTCTCTTTTTTTATTCGAATGGCTTTTTTTTAATGTTTTTTGATTTGTAGAGAAACAAAAGGGAATTTCAAAAGTTTGATATGTGAAGTGCAATTTATTTACAATCGAAATAATACTACAAGAAAATATCGGAAACGTTTTACTTAAAAAAAACATATAATCATAATAACAATTGTACCGTAGTACTACAGTAAGACAAATGGCTTTATAGATCCACGAAACATCACATTTTTCAAAGTTAAAAATTAAATAGTTTATATATTTCATTTCAACGATATTTGTTACACACTGTTTATTACAAAAAAAAAAAAAAAAAAACAATTACTTTTATATCGCTATATTAAAATGGAATAATTTCCATGTTTACATAGGTACACAATATTATTATATTATTGATTTAGAGTTGTTTGATATGATTGTTTTTTTCTCATTATCATTTTGATGTTCCTTCCTATTCATGAAAAAAAGATATTAATCGTAATTTATTCAAAATGGAGTGTCATAGTATAGCAGTAAACCATACGTCATACTATACCGACAACGAAAAATATACGACCCAAGATCTCAGCACCGGTAACTTTACGATCCGCGATCAAGGAATCGGTGACGACATCGAAAAAAGCCACGGAAGCGGTTCATTTGAAGAAACGGATACATCGAAAGCCGACATTACGCGTATGGGTTGCACGAGAGAGGGTCATAGAGCATTTGGCAAAATCGTCGACAGAGACGTGAAATTCGAGCACCCGGGCGATGCAGGTGTAGGTAAAACGGATGAGGTCAAAATGAAAAACGCGGACGTCACTAAAAAATGTGGCCAAGAGAGTGGCACTGTCGGTGACAATATTAAAAAACGATCGTCCTGCAGGATGAGATCCAATGCGATAAAAATCGATTGTCGTTTGTTTAGGTACAATTGAAATCCCAACTTTGTTGCGGAACTCGTCACCACCATGGACGGATGTCTGTGCCAATATATACGCAAGAAAGCAAACATTCAAAAGATAACCGTCTCATTCACGTATTGGAAATCGAAGGACCAGAAATTATTTATTTATGACAATGAGAAAGGTGTGAGGCACGCGATGAAACTATTGAAACGAATTATCATGTCGAAGAATGTACGAGCGTCCCGTGAAAAAAATACAGTGTTTGTTCGGCCCAATCAAGAGACAAACGCCACAGAATATGTTCCACAATAATATCAGTCCGTTTAAATTACACAGAACGAGTTGTCATATTTAGGAAAAAATCATTGTTATAAGTTGATAGGTAATACAATACTACACATAAGCCATAAAATATGTGCTATTTTTTGTATTAAAGTGTGGACTTAAAATACCTGTTTTGTAAAACCTAACACATTTGTATCGAAATGCGATTAATAAATACTATTACTTGTTATTGCACCAATTCACCTTTTTAGGGTTCCGTACAGTAAAACGGGACCCTATTACTAATGCTCCGCTGTCCGTCTGTCACCAGGCTGTATCTCATGAACCATGGAAGTTAGAAAGTTGAAATTTTCACAGATTATGTATTTCTGTTGCCGCTATAACAACAAATACTAAAAATCCTAGAATATATAATATAAGCAGTGTTGCCAACATGTTTATAGCTGATGATGGTACGGAACCCTTCATGCGCGAGTCCGACTAGCACTTGGCCGAATTTTTTTAGGATAAAATTTCTTTTGTAGATAATATTCTACAATTTAATATTGTCGTTTGTTATAACATCATAGTGGTTTTCCAGCTTTCGCCGCCATGTTTTTATTATTATAATATGGGTAAAATTTGGCCCCGGTTTGACAGGTACCTATTCAAGTAAAAATCGATCAAAATTGAACATATTATTGTCGTCCTTGAGCAAAATATTATCATGTTTGTAGACCACGACGTGGTGTATTTAACATTGTCGTGTGTCGGTGTTGTGCATGCCAAGTTCCGACCACATTATTACTTTTTATAATAATAATATACCGGTAGTATTATTATACCGGAATGCACACGCCGAAAGAACAGCAGACAAATCTGTGATGGCGATGATAATAATAATAATATGTTATAAATGGTCAGTCGATCCCGTAGACTTACTTTGCCGTCCAACAAACGATGTGCAAAGAATATTATTGGGCGAAAAAATACGCCACAAATCAAACGCCATTCCCCGAGGACGCGGACAGTTTAACGCTTTATTTGTTTATTTATTTTGACAATGCCTTTTATGAATCCAAATAAATTTCACAATAAACCGACCAAACGTTCTTTTATAATATTATATTTCTTAAACAGTTTTTGGACCGGTGTCCGGCGATAGCTGTTAAAATCCTTTTTATTTTTTCGTAAAAATGCGAGTATCGTGTTCTACACGGTTTACAAAACGATACGAGTCCAACGGAATAATAATATATATTGTTGTACTGCAAACGCATACGATGGAAACAGCAATTTCTAGACCAGGAAAACATTATGGTTACGATGAAAAAAAATCGATTTGTTCACTTTGAGTTTCTATGAATGCACTGAGGACACCGCCATGTTCATTGTATAAGCTCAAATTTCACTACCATGGTTACCGAAACCACTTTATTGTCAATTTAGTAAAAAAAAAAAAAAATTGTTGGACAATATTTCTTTGGATACTACCGTCTACTACCACTTGAGTTAACTACTACACCTCTTTAAAGTTATCATCTTATTTCCAATCATCGTGTAATATATTAAATAACGTGTTTATAACTGTTGTGTCATAAGTATCTTATATCATCCAAATTTAATAATCTTTTATTATTTCCTTAACTATGGTTCGAAGACCAACAAGTATATTGTATAATAATATGTATAACGCAGTAAAAGCTCGAACAATATATAACGTTATTGAAACCAATATTGAAATTTTTAAGGTACCTACTACACTGCAATTTATGCAGGAATAATATTATATACTATAAAAATTGGATTTTATTTTAGACTCATGCGATTCACCAGTTGTGCCAACACATTTTTTGTGATTTTTTGAGATTTAATGCTATAATATGTGATTATATTCTAAAAATGTCTTACATAAAATATAATATAATATATTATGTTATACGCTTAGTCTGGTGTACTTATTATGTTTGGACATTTTTTTATTTCAGTGGAAAAAAAAACATAACCCGTTATGTTGTACAAAATAAAGCGTATCAAGTAATTCATAATGTTCCAATGTAAATGGTCATTAGTGATTGAAAAAATGCGGTGAGACTGTAAATTTCACGTTTGATAATGTTTTAGCTAATTACAAAATTATGAAAGCAATTAACATATTATTATTGTCCTCACGTCGACAGTTGTACCTATTTAAACGGTCTAGGTATTAACTAAAAAAAAAAAGAAGATATTTGCTGTTACGATTTCAACTATCGAATTTACTATCATCGTTTAGCCCTTAATGATTAAATGGAGGTAAATTAAAATCAGCGGTAAGATTTATAGTATAAAAATTATATAAATAATAAATATATTATACTACACCTACTGTAAAAGTATAGTTTTACTCTACGAAATTCATATACTACCACTGTATATAATTCTTGAAATATGCATTGCCCATAAAGAAATAACTACATATTACAATTATATTATTATATTTTTAAGTTTTTTTCACTTGAATTAGGTCTGCTAATAAATTTTCTTCAATCAAGTTGTTCACTTTAGTAAATGTAAATGTCAGTCTTATTATTCACAGATTGTAAATATATTGTTAATTAACTAAAAAAAAAATCTATTTCTAAAAATCATTATTTCAAGACTTCAGGACTTTTTAACTGACCTCCTTTCACAACAGCTATTGAATTTGAGATTTATAAACGTGTATATAATATTATATTATGTTTTATTTGATATTTTCCAAAATTTGTTCAACCATGCTACAGGACATTTTTGATCTTTGGTACCTGCAGGTGATTTAAAAAAGATTCACCAGCCTCCTAAAAGTAAAAATATTGTAATGATAATTTTTTTTGCCATCATTTAGAACGCTTTCTTAAAATTTGTTTGATAGAATTCATGATTTTTTTTGACGTTTCTTCAAGAATAATTTAAAAAAAAAAAATAAAACCATGTGAGTATCTTTCATAGAAATCACATGTCATACACACCCACACACACGTTTATTTGTTTGTATGGATACTTAAAATTTTTTCCAAAAGTCATAAATTGAAAAAATTAAATATTAGAGGAAAATTGGAGGTGCCCATGTTTGTTGAGTCACTACCCTCTATAATATTTTAGCAGTACCAGGAACCTCATTCTTACTTTCAGTGTGTTCTTTTATTTTCAATATATTATCATAATGTTTTATGGTTGTTCATGTAAAAATACATTACATAAATATTTTTCAATGCAAGAAGAATTAAGTCAAAGAGATTGAGTCCCTTCACACTCTCTCTTTCTCTTTCTATCTTAAACGGACATGCAAAAAACGAGGCTTTTCCAAATTTTTGACTAAAATTTGAATGACGTCTAAATTAATACGAAATCCAAGAAAACTAAATAAGTCATGGCGTTAATTATGGCATTTCAAAGAGCCCGGATATATCAGTTATCGAGTATAAAAGAGAATTGCATAACACGTAGTTTTCGGGGGTTACCAATAATTATAGGTGTGATTCATCTGTAATGAATTTTGTAGCGAAGAATATATCCACATTCAATTTGCACGTGCTTCTCAAAAGTAGCGCAAACAAAGGACAAATATTGTAATATTCTATTGTCAGAACAACGCTCGCAGGTTTATTCAGAGTTCAGACGATATTAAATTATATTACAGATGGGCATATACCGCGAAAGTCAATTAACGTGGATATCAATAATTGTATTCGAAATAAACAAATAACAACCAGAGCAACCAGAAATGTCGCGTGATGCCTATAAGAGTACTCGCTTTACGTTTATAAATTAATAATAATTATACGTGAATAGGTATATAATATTTTCTACAAAGACATTATAATGCTATTATAAGCATCGATTTCAACAATGATAAACGAAAATACTTCACGTTTGAAGTCATACACATTTGCGTTTATTTATATAAGGATTTCATACTATATCATGTGCAAATTAATTATGTTATGTAAGGTTTTAGACATATCGTATGGTTTTACAATTATAGTCTAAATCAGTAACTCGTTTGTCACTGTTTGTAATCAATGGCGTAAATAGTGTTTGCAATTTGGGTAGTTCAGGTCTATAAAGTACAAAGTTAATTGTTCTGATTTTTCTAAAACAAAAGTGAAATATTTAATTCCCATTATCTAATCATAAAAAAGGGGTTTGAATTTTCAATATAAATTGCAGTATAAATTTAGAGTCAATTAAATTTTAGATTCTGAGTGGAACGATGAATGTATTGATTTTACAATGATGTGCCTATGCTAATATCAAACATAATAATATTGCATAAATAATATCATTGATTATAGATAGTAGACTATATTAGTGTATAATAACATGACGTATAATCAACGGTACGACAATCCTTATTTTTATGTAGATACTAAATAATAACAGATGAACTCCAGCCTCCGAAATAAACAGTTGCTGGGTTCTGGCCACTAGTTTTGTTAGTAAATTTAGTAAAATTATTTATTTTTAATTAGTAATGACAAAAAAATACGTCTTCCAAAGTATTACTATACATGCAGTTGCTTTGTAAAAAAAAAAGTTGATAATGTCAAGACCAAGCCTCCAGCGATTCAAACATTTTATATCACGCAGTGTTTTTTCTCGTACTTTATTTATTTATTTAAAAGACCCTTAGAAACGCGGGCCATTTGGCGTACAAATGGTTTTTATATACTTTTAAATTTATATATTGTGACATTTTAACTGTAAATTCCATAATAATAATAATTAAAAAGTGTACTTTTTATAAAGGATTTTCATGTTTTAGATTGGAGTTTGGTGTCAGTGATGAATTTGGAGGTCGACTGAGGAATGGTGATGATTGTATAGTATTTCAGCTATTGATGCGGGAAAGTTCTTGTAGTATGCTATGTTGTATAATCAGTGATAATAATATGAATACATTTCGTTCAACATGGTCGTTATGTACGTACCTATATTGCCTATACATTGCGCCGTGTGACAAATTATGGTGGATAAATCTAAAATACTGACAAGTAAACAATTGTTGAGATTTTTAATTGTTATTTTATGTAATAAACATTTTTTACATGATTTCCCCTTAAAAATCTTCCTCCGTAAGATTAAATTGTTTATTATAGCTGAGAATACAAAATCATGTCACTTTTCAAGCATTTAACTTAACAATAATTTATAGTTATAATAATTTATACTGGTATATAATATTTTTTTCGTATCAATAAGGTAAATATTAAACAATTTTTCACTTTAATATGTTATGTTATTATATTAAATGTAAATAAAATATACTTTTTGAATTATATTATATAGATATAATACATTGAATATTAATATTTAAAATTAATAAAAACAGTTAGAGGCCTGGTGTGGCTCGGTAGTTGTCTTCAGTCATTAACATGTTCTGAAGTCAAGCATCTGCTGACGTCGCTAGTTCCCGGATGGATGACCATAAGGGGTTTTTAGTGACGAATCCTCGTCCCACATACATGCGTTCTCCAACCAACCGTAACACCCCTACAAAATCCTAATGACCATAGTAGTATAAATAAAATATATAATTAAATAAATAATCGTCCCATCACCCCCCCCCCCCCCCCCCCTCGTAACCGCTACTGTATAAAGACAATGTTTTTAATTTTAATTTTCGTAATGCTGCTATGATAAACATTTTTGATTCACAACAAACATAAAAATCGATTGTGTTTAAAACTATAAATAAATGGCATTTCAAAAATATTGTCATAATTTTTTTTTTGTTTTTCCTAATTATTATGAAAGTTTTTCTGATTTATAAAATTTAGTACAGAATTACTAATTGGATAACATTTTCTACTTGAAATCATGTCTTTCAAGATAATATCTATCGTTAACATAGGTATTATATTAGACATTAGTAGATAGACGATGTAGAATAATATTAATCTACGGTATAACATATTATTCTTGTAATAGAACGTCAAGATTACTGTTAAGATTTCACTAAGAGATTTTGAACAGAATATATTATTACCTATTAATACCGTTATGTATCGTTATTGTTGGAATAGCTTACTTCAAATGATTAAATAGCAGATTACTTCAAAATAAGATATGCATTATTGCCTATTGGAAACACGATAAGCTTGTAATTAATAATATAAATAAACTACTTGCATACAGTATCAATAACCTTACGTACTACCTATACAATTGTATGTTATTGCAGTTTAGCCGTAAGAATTCGTAGAATGTTCATTGTCAGTATGTACATTAAGTTCATTACGATAAAGACTTAACCTAAGAAATCTGAAACACGAATTAAAAATACACACATTTTGCGCTGAACAATGTGACATTTTGTTTTCTTGGGTGTGAATGGATTTGTCCTTATTGATTAGCAAACAATAGTATATAAGTATGTCATATAACATAGATTAAAAAAATTTCAAAACACAAAAGCCTATACCACCTAGATATTAAGTTCTAACTCTCATTCGTTTCCGTTAATAATGAATTTATTCAAAATCTTAAATTTGAAACTCGAAAGTCCCTATACAACTATTTAAAGAAAATACTTTTAAATACTTCGATTTTTAAAGATAAAATTTTAATTACAATCAACATTTAATTACAATTTGACATATTATTAGGGGATCTAGGACAATTCGCCGAGGCCGTTTCGCCGTTGCCATTTCGCCGGGAAGACATTTAGCCGTGGCCGTTTCACCGTGGCCATTAAATATTGTCATCATTTTAATAATAATAAATGGCTAAAAATATATAATACATTTATCGTATATTTCGTCATATTCATAAATAAAAATATAATAATAATAAATGGCTAAAAAATAATAGTACAATTTAATAAAATTAATTTAATATAATAATACAAGAATAATACATTTTTTATACTATATTTCGTCATAACAATAATAAAGGTAAGCAGTAATCATAGTAGTGAGATATTATATGCTATGCCTTTTAAATATGAAATTTAGTCTCTACTATCATATTGTTGTACTATTTTCAAAATACGTCTATCTAGATCGGCAATTTTTTTAAATTTTTTTGGTGGACTTTTTCCTGCAGTTAACTGAGAATAAAAATAATCATGGCCAGATTGAATTTTTTTTCAAACAATTAATAAAAGCCCAGATTGACGGATGGCATACTCCTATTTGAACATTAAGTCGTCTATTCGCAGCTTCTGCGTGGTTATTAGTCCTATCTTGAGAATTTAAAACTCTATTATAAAGGTTCCAAAAATCTGGTGGAAAACGTGCGTGGCGTCTACCTCTACCATTTCTATTTACCCTCCCAATATAATTGTCTTCGAACCATTCTAATAAAGTATGAAACTCTTCATTAAGATACTCGGCCAATGCGTCAACAGCAGCATCAAGATTTTCTAATTTAACGAACGCTAATGCAACAATCATTTTTACAGAAACTGCAAAGTCGGAAATATTATTATACTGAGAAATAAGATGTAATTCACAGAGTTGTTTTCTAATATTTTTCGTCAAATGAAATAAACACCCAAATATTTTAACGTTAGGAAATGCTATTTTTATTGATTTTATGGCGGCTTATTCAAAATCACATGAAACAGAACTAGGATTTAAATTGGGTCTAAAATGTTTTAACATTGTAAACATTTTATCGTAAGTTTTTGATTGTTTATCTGGTAATAATATATATACTAATAGAAGTACACTGTCTAGATATTCGGCAAGTATTACATATACTTGACTAAACAGGGGAGGTGCAATTTTAAATGTACCGTCTACACACCACATTTTAGAGTTCTGTAGTATATCAAGGCTTCGGGAACGACTAAAAATGAATATTCTATCCGGACTCGGACCACTATCATCTTGCAAAAATAGTTCCTCATTTCCTGTTGATGAAGTGTACATACGATATGAAGCTGGTATTTCTAATATGATTAAATTTTCCGGATTTTGTGGCGCACCTAGAATTTCTTGTCTTTTGCGTCGAAATTGTTTTTTTAATGCAGCACTATTTTGTAATGTTGCCTGATAAATAAATAATATAGTTATAATTTATAAAATATAATGTTCACCTAAATAATAGTTTTTTTTTATTACTTACTTTGGCTGCTTAAGACAATGGAGCAATACACGTGTTAATCACAGTAGACGTAGGCTCCATACATTCAGTAGCTTTTCGTAATAGATTTGTCACTGCGACATCTGCTTCGATTTTTGACGCTTCCGAGTCGTGACAATGTTCATTAATAGTTTTTATGACTGTGTAGTCATTTATTCCTGTATGAATTCGCGCTTTACAAAAATTTCTATTACGGCAACGCCAAAACCGTATTGTATTATTAAAATTAACATTATCATAAACATACATAAAACCATCACATACAAATATTTCACGACCACGAGTCGTTATTATTTGAGATTCCATTATGTTACTTACTGGCTGTTCCATAATGTTACCTACTTACTGCAAATTGTGTCGTCACATGAGAACTGATTAAAACTTTATTGCCACAATTGTAATCGTGATAGTCGTCGTCGTCGTCGTCGAAGGCCATGGGCGATGTGTAGACATTTTAAGATAAGATAAGATAAATAAGAAAAATACAATAATATCAATAATAATATAACATATAACATTATATAGGGTGAATTTAAAGTTATTTTTGACCACGGCGAAATGTCCCTACGACGAAACGGCTCACGGCTAAATGTCCTCCCGGCAAAATGGCCACGGCAAAACGGCCACGGCGATCTGTCCCATTTAGATTATTGGGGTGATATTTGTAGTATATAGGAGACTACATCTCCTTGGATATTATCAATTATAATTATGCCAACGTTATAAAATGTTGATGGAAAGAGTGTCTAACCTAACCTGGAGTACTATATTCCAAAAGAAGCCAATAGATAATAATACTATGTAAGTACATCAAATACTCTTGATACAAATATGGAGGTAGACAATGTATGATGACTACTAGTCTATAGGTTTTAACATAAAAATAGGTTTATAGGTATAAAACTAATGATACAAAATTATTATTGTGACTATTTTATTTCAAAATAACTACAGCACTGTACTAAATATTATTCGTTATGACTCCTGGAATATCCCATCAATGTTCATTCGGTATTATAATAGGTAGGTCCGTATATTTATGGACAAAAATAATGGTTTTTCGTGGTGTAATGTAATTTATTAGGTATATATTATTATTATTATTATTATTGTTTAAAGTACCATAATGACGAATATAGTGGCCTGGTGTTGCGCTGTGGTGGGCCACCGTCACTAATGTGTACTGCGGTCATGCATCGTCCAGCGTCACTAGCTCCCGGATTGGTGACCACACAGGTTTTTAATGACAAATCATCACTACATATTATATGAAAATGTTTCTAAACCAACCCGTAACTCCCCCAAAAAATGGGTGGCGGGTTACGTATGATTATCAATAAGTTAGTGTTCCTATAGATGACAACATTGATCAAATACAGTAATTACCTACCAACAATAATGATCTCGTTTTTAGTCATACGATAATTTGTACAGTCTACACAATATTATGGTTTTATCATGATTATTTTAATAATAATGAATGATATAATTTATGCAGTTAATCACATACTGTTATGCAGTAACAAAAATAAATACGTACCTAGTGTGTGTGTGTGCTTTAGAAATTTATAGTATATTATTTTGATTTTTGTGTAGTTAATCATGCGGTAAACTATTAATAGTTTTTCGGACGGGGAAAAAAGGAAAGGCGAATTACCGATTTTTAATGTTAAGTATAAAATTACACGATTGACGTACACACGCAATCAGAATGGTATAGTATTATCTACAGAAATATGTCGTTATGACACAACAGAACTGCTGTTATTATTGTTTAAGTCGACGGATGTTCAAAAACTAAATAAACAAGACACAAGCGTCAGGTATGCGTTTCTTGCACTTTCTGCGTGACAGTTCATTTCCCGTAAAATGCAGAATATCTCGAGAAAATGTGACACAGTAATAATAATAATAATAATTATTATCATTATAAATTGTAATAGTATAATAACACCACCACCATCGATGAAAATATTATACAAAGTTACTAAATTCTCGGTCCGTATAGGTAGTTAGGTAATTAAATCTCGAAATTCAACGTTTAGCCGGTCGCAGTCAGCGTTTCTGCTACGGGCGATATGACGTGTGCGTAAAAGATAAATAATCAAAACTTACGCCAACGAGTAAAGTACAATAATTTTAATGCTGCCATCATAATATTTCCAGGTATGCAAAATCTAATCTCCAAGTAAGCTTAGACGGAGCTTAGACTGGACGGTATACAACATTGTTATTATTAAAAGCCTTGACCCCAGAGCCGGACCGTGGTATGATCAACGTTAAGTTTGTATATTATGCAAGGTCACGAAATAATAATATATCGTCGTGGGATATTGTAAGTCTATTCTGACCGTCATGTACAAAACACGTATAGGTATGTGGACTTTAAACGTTTTTCGATGAATGAATATAAGCATTATTGTTATAATATTATTCAATACCCAAATAATGCTATTGTATACCTCGCCATTGAAAGGTATAATTTTTTTTCACTATACAAGTATAATATAGATAACAGACAACTTGCAAATCGTACGGACGAACAGCATGAACTGCACAGGGATTCTGTATCACAATATTGTATTTATTCTACGAGATGATAATATCGAAACCACGTCAAAATATCACATTTTCTCTTGACTGAAAAAAAAAATTTAAACAAGTTACGATAGGTTTCATTATAATATTATACGTCTCATTAAGTCTAATAACATACTTAGTTTGAAACAATGTCTCAATTAGTGGAATCCGATAAAAGTGCAAAATAAATAACAAATTTATTTCGTTTCGTTCATGGGTTAATTTTGAAAAAAAAACACATAATGTAAATCGCGTTGACTTGTCAGCCGGGGGGACAGGCGAATGGGGTATAAGTGAAATCAAAATCAATGCCGCCGAGTCGGTGCCAGCTGGTACAGGTGTATATCCAATAAAACTTAAGCCAAGACACGCGAACTTCGTGCGGGTTTAAATACCAATAACGGTTCGGAATATTTTTTTCTTTTTCAATTATATTTTGTACTATTGCGTAGTTGTATTGGTTTTATTTCCTATCACCAAGCGCTTACGCGTTCTTATAACAACCATTAACATAACTATTGGGAAATGATTTCGATCGCTTTTTTTCTCCTACTCGACCACAATAAATAATAGTATTTGTCATAATAATAATAGGCATATTATACCTGTTATAGTAACGGTAAGTTGCGTATTGTTGCAATTATAATTAAATCGTTTTCATTAATCAGTATAACCAACCAAATCTATCATTAACATATTCCCATCGAACTTCTAATCCATCTACCTATGAAAGCAAAAAAGACAATGACGATAATATAATTATATGTTATTATAGGTACCTAAATATTATATTATTATGTCGTAAAATATTTTAATAGCAATGTGTATGTATGTACTTTACGTATGTTTTTATTTTCAAATTCATTAAAAATGTTCATATATTATATAATCTGTAAAAAAAGAAAAAAACAATTTACTATAAACATTAAACATATTTGAATAGGGAAAACAAGATATAGCCGTGTATGGTAATCAGACGTAATAAGTCATCCGACAATGACACTTTGTGTGAGGGTTGTGTATTTTATTAGTTTAATTTAAATTTGTTAAATTAAATTTAAGTTCCCTGTACCACCGGCATATAGTTTAAGACGGTTGGAGCAGGATTTCCAAGGATAATATGGAAGAGTCAAGATATTTTAATAAATGGATTTCTGAGGGAATTCCGGTGATTACGGTGTTTTTTTTAGTAACATTATAATATGATGCATTATATTCTGAAATAAAGTTTACTTGGAGGTCGGAATGCTGAAGTGTACAATTTCAATTGTATTAAATATAGTCGATGCTTTTGTAAAAAGAGTTCAAAATATGTGCCAGCGGATGCATTTATTTTTGGAATTTCGTATGTGATTCTAGCCGTGTTTAAATCAATTCTAGGGGTTCTGAAAAGTGTGGAAGAAATACAATATACTATTTTATTCAGCGAACAATAGCTTATTGGGAGTCAACAGTATTGGGATGTGGTAAGAAAACACTTACAAATGTCACCGAAATAATTCAGAATTTTCTGCATTGGAAATGCACCAGGCTCTGTCAATAGTTTTTTGATGGAAGAGAAAAGGTTTTACTTTAAAGACTACGTGTGGGTGCTCGCCATAGAGAGCCATCTTTAATTCCAAAAGATGAAATCCATTAGTCAAAAGGTTATAAGATCATATATAGTTGCAAAAGTGTGCTTTTGAAATAGAGTCTATATATAACATTATTATAATAAGATAAGGTAGGTACCCACACAATTTTATAATATATTATAATATTAGTATAGATATGCGTACTTACATAATATAATAAGTGTGTTTAGTTTTTTTTTAAATGTACACATTTCTGATTTTTGTTTTTTGATCACGATACTTGAATCTAACACGAACTTTAAATAAACATGATATTTGCATGCTTACACGCAACTCAAACAATTATTATCTATAATTTTATCATTTTTTAATAATAGGTACTTAACTATTTTTTTTTAACTAAAAAACAGAAGCCGGACATGTCATCATATAATATCTTATTCGAAAAATATTGAATTTATCCTGACACAATAAGGGTGTTTACATGCTAATTCACAAATAAATATGTAAAATATTATATATATTTTTATTATTATTAAATTATATTATAATATTATAAGTATAAGTATTATAAGTATAAGGTCTTTTATCTTTAAAACATCGTTAACGGACATCTTAGGCCTTGTGGAAATGTATAATTAATGTTAGATAAGTAGATAACACATAAGTATAGCGATTATCATTATTATTATTTTTATTTTACACATGTAATTAATACATTTAAAAATAACTATCAAGTAAATAGTTTTAATCGTGAATACTGAATGTTATAAAATTTAAAAAAAACCATTTATGATTTTTCACTCAAAAATTAAATTATTAGAAATATTTTAGTTATCAGTAAGTAATTTACTTTGAAATGAATAAATTAATTTAATAATATACACTAGAATAATACGTTTGAATTCGAATTACGAATGATTACAATATACGAAACTGTGTTATTTTTAGAAAAAGAGCATAGTAAAATAAAATTACATATTTAAATAAAACAACTTATCAAACAATTCGTGGATTTCTACAAAACTTAATGATGCTAAAATTCCACGATCTCTTAATTTTTAAGCATGACTTGTTTCTGTGACTTTTTGATTTGTAATTGAATTTGTTTCAAAAAAAAGTAATAAAAAATACGTGATATAATTACGACTATTCACCACGGATTCAGCCCGCATTTGTATTTTATTTACGATTTTCTAAATATTTTGCATTTCTGAACAATTTTAAATCAGAGTCAAAATTATATAATTATTAGTTTCCAAACGATTAAATGTTATTATACAACTAAAAATACTACAGAACATTAACAATTATTTAATGGACTTTTTAAACATTAAGAATAAAACGAAAATCCATTACTGAATATTATATACCTAGTCTAAAAGCTCAGAATTTTAAAATTAAAAAAAAAAAAATTATGTAAGTACCCACTATTAAGACGTGCTAGAAACTTAATCTTATAAGAGAAAAAATTTTACAAAAAAATCATTCTAATCATTTGATTGTAGACATTTATTCTTAGTACATAGACATAAAATACTAAAATCTAATTTAGATTCAAACACAAAATATTTCAGTCTGATAACAATTTACAGTAAAAAAGGGTTGTTCTCACAGAGGTTTTCCCATTATGCGTAAAGTTTCCCGACAAAACTTTACCTTCGTTATTTTGGCTATTTTATTTTTTGGAAATATGTAATATTTTTTCACAAATAAATATGTCTTATCCATGTAATATACTTGGATATTACAAAAATATATTTAGTATATGATTCTACACAGAAATACAAGTATATAATATAATATATAGTAATTATTTTAATGATTCAAATGAACTGTTATTGGTTTTCTTCTACACAAAATAGGTATGTAGTTTGTTGATGTGCGTTGCACTGTTTTGCGTTTAAAACAAAATATAAGATAAATAAAATATCATTATAAAGTAATAATATATAAACATCGAATATATTATAACACTGTTAAATCATAAAATAACATTCAATATTTTTTTTGGTTAAATTTTTCAATTCGTGGAATTTAATTTTCATAGTAATTACACAGCAGGTATTAGTAAGTTAATGTTTGGTATAAAATAGATTTTATTCATACGGTTATATCTTGTTGTTAAGGTTTTTATCTGTTCAAAAATGTTATTCGAGTTGTGAAGAATCTTAAACTTTTGTCTGACATATCATTATAATAATAATGTAATAATAGCAAACGTTTTTGAACTTTTACATTTTTCAAACAGTCAAATATCAAAACAAAAAATATCTAGTTTAATAATATATATTTTCTAAAAAGCTGTGAGTGCAGTGAATGTGTTTATTTTACACAACGTTGCGTCCAACACATGTCGTTTTACAACGTTTATAAAATGTGCTTTTATCATTTAGTAATCGTGGGTTTTAAATGATTAACCTGATATTTTCTCTGAAAACTACTCTGTGCCATGAAATAATGAAATTTAGAACACGAACACACATAAATAAAAACCATTTGACATTAGCACAAATAGCTTTAATCTGACATGGACAGTTGGCTTTTTATTTAGTTTTAAATTTAAATACGAACGAAAATAATACAAATTATTTACAAACTATAAATGTAGGCGTTACAGTTATTCTTCTACTAACTTGTTGGAAACATAAACTACCATAATCACGGTTGTCTAGAACTATAAAATATTAAAACGATTTATTTAATTCACTCCGTTTGCACATTTAAATTGTATTAGCCAATTCAATATTAATACATTTAGTACGACATAATCAATAACAATATAAGATATAGGCACCTACCTAATATAATATTAATATTGTATTGGAAAATGACTTTGTCCGTTTCAATGAATATAATATACATGGTCTTCTGTGATCAAATACATTGACGTTGGCTAGACGTGAATTCATTATTGCGCTTCTTGGTAATAATGTAAGCATTAGATAATAATAATATACATTTATATATCCGCGTTCATCATCGTGTACGTATTTATCGCAATTTAATGGTAATGTGTAATATATTATGTATATCTACCACTATTGTAAC
>NC_042494.1:131157820-131197012 GCF_005508785.2 Acyrthosiphon pisum
TTTATTTCTCGACGTACCGTTTTAGTCTGCGTACCATAATTAAGATAACCGATTGTATCTAAGAATGTGCTGCCGGTATTGAGCGTTTGAGATTCGACAGTTCACGACAAATATTTCAAATAGCTCATGTTTTAGTTTATAATATAATATACATAAATTACAAAATAGATGACCAGCCCTAATCAACCTTTTTATAACTAGGGTTACTTACACTGGTCGGGTAGTGGTATGTTCAAAGGAGGGGGGAGAGAGGCGAAAGGATAAAAGTAAGACATCAAAAAAATAAATTGTACAACAACTCTACAACATAATTATTATGATTTATTGTGCATAATAATAATTAATCAAATATGTTTTTTAAAGAGTGCAATTTTTGTGGTTGAGACAATTTTTCAATCAAATCAATTGTAGTGCTGTGACATATTACTGTCAGTTGATCGTCAATGAGAACAAAATGTATTCTGACTTTAATTTCCTAGACGCAATAACAATCATCTCAATCACAATCACGTCAATCACGTGCAACACATATTACACATGCCATCGTAAACGTCATTATCGCCTAGTGTAAATTGTTTATTACTATACAGTTTTTGAAATGTGTTGTACTGTTTGGTATCTTCTCGATGCGTGTTTTTTTCTTTGGCCGTATTAAAAGCCTTAGAGGCCGACAGGCCGATTTCATGCTCAGCAATCCAATTTCGCCAATCGCATCTAAACCTGTACTCATTAAATTTATTTTGAACACAATAATAGTATAGGAACCAAAGTATTTACTCAAAAAAATATTTCCAAAAGTTTAGAGTCGATCAAACATAATTGCCATGCCAATAAGCAATATTGTTATGTAGAATTTTAAGCCTTTATTTGTTATTCAATTCGTGAAGTTTTATTGTTTTTAAATCACTAAGTATGTAAATTATGTAAATAAAAAATGATAAATTTATTATTCCAAATCGTTAGCGGTACATATTGCACAAACATATTTTATTTTGTTTGGTATATAAATAACTTGATTTTTTGAAAGTGTAGAAATTATTTTTGTTCTCTACTTGTAGAAGTACAAAAACAAGAAACAGTGAATAAACCGTGAGTTAGAAGTATATAGGTATGGTTACGGTACGTTTACTTTGGTACGTCCGGAAAGTTCACCTGAAGTAATTTTAGACAAAAACTTCTTCTTGGACATCACCGATTACATTAAAATCGGATAGCTATTGTTTTTTTCCCTGCCATCTGCACCGTACCCACAACCAAAAAGCAGTTGTTGTACTATGTCGTACCATAAAAAAGCGCCACAATAACTTTGTATACAACCGATACACGCTTGCGTATACTACCTTTTTTTTGTTCCTAATGATCTCCAGGAGGATCAATATAATTTTTTTTTTTAGATTCCTACGACCACCATTTGATGAAATGAACATATACCTACCACTATTTCAATAGAATCGATTAATTAGACACTTTAAACGACTCTAGTATCGTGAGCTACACAATACTGTCGATAATACTTTAGGTGTAAATGTGTACGTTTCAAATGAATTATCGCTCACAATATAATAAATATTGATAAATTACGATTTAATATATAAATTACAAAAACAAAATAAATAAAAAATGAAAAACAAGAAAATAATATTAGTAACCGAGCAAACGCGTACCACATACACGGAAACCACCATACCAAAAATTCGGAACAATTAATTTAATTTGACTTGGGTTTGGCCCACCTTCCTAGTACCTAAAATATTTTGGCACTCTACTGATACGCGTGTATTTGACTATTTTTTTTGTAGGGGGTTGCAAATATACAATATTGCATTTAAGATATTATATAATTTTATTAATTGAAACCATGTTAACGAGACGATTTGATGCATCCTTGTACCGGATCTCGCCATGTAACCAATAGGCAATAGCAACTATTTATATACAAAAAAGAAAAAAAAATCGATAGACGTAAAAATTAAACTGAAAAAAAACGTATCATTGTATATCTTCGTATGTATATCTTTTTACTTAAATTCAAAAAGGAAAACTCATTATACACACGATTTTTTTTTTTATATAGTTTTGTTTAGACTAAGTAATGATAGATACGTCAAAATGGTTATTACCTACGTAATATTAAATTAATAAAATGTCATAAATATATGTTTCAAAATATTTATCCATATATATTGGCCGAACGATATCAGGTGGTGGAAAAGTTTGAAACAAGATGAGATGTAATATAACAAGTGTAATCTTACTTATCATATTAAGTATACTTGTGCACGGTTTTCAATTTATGCGCTCCAATAGGTACATTTATAATAATATGTACTTATTGAACACTCGATATTAATTTACGGCCTTAATTTATTACTATAAACATAATAAAGAACTATGAAGAATCTGGGAGCCACAAAGTTGTTAAATTGAAAAAACTATCCTTGCAATATACATGTATAATATATAATATAAAAGGCAGAGAGTCTGTCGTAAACTTCTCGTTAAATTTTATAGTATACTAAATTGAAGCGTCGTCCAAAGTGTGCAAACACACGTCACACACACGACACACACACACTCATTATGTTTATTGATTTATTCCTAACGGTTATATATTATAATATTATAATGAGTAAATATGTTTTTATAATAATATTTATATATATTCATATTTCATCAAAATAAATTCAATCATAAAAAACTGTATATTACCTAATACTAAAATACTCTACTTTGGGAATCCATTACTCTCACACTCCCTCGAGCTTAATATAATTAAAATTAATGAACATTTGACGGTAAAAACCCGCTATGTAAACAAAATATACACTCTACAGTGATAATATTGAAATGAACGAAATAAATACGTTTGAATACGATACTTGAAAAAGAAAAATAATTATACTTTTAGCTGATTAGTTTTGGTTAGTCTGCTGCTTAAATATTTTAAATTGTTTTTTTTTTATTGATATGATATTATTTTTTTGTAGTGAAAATGAAAACCTACTTAAAATTTCTAGCTCGTAAAAAAATATTGGTTCCTTAACCAAATTGTTCATAAAAAAATATATGTATAAAGTAGTTTAATTTTATAACAAATGACAATAAAAAACAACACCTAACCTTTGACCAAACAGCAATAATATTAAATTTAATAATTCCAACTTTTTTTCAAAGGAAATAATTTGCAGTTCAACATACGTTGTTTTTTTTGAGACAAAAATTTGAACCTATTTAAGCTAAATATAAAAAAATATTTTATTAGTTATGCATTTTTTTTTAATTTTTAATTTTATTTATAATATCCCGATGGTATGTACTTATTTTTAAATAATTAAAAATATTTTTATATAATAAATTAATGTCAATTTTTGTTTTTTGTTTTTTTTACATTAACTTAATTAAATATTTTACTTATTTTTTAAAACAATAAAAATAATAAATATAATTTACATTCTACGTTAATATATTATTACGTAAGACGTTAAATTATAATGATTATATATATAATCCTGGTTTCACATTTCAAAACGATCGTAGACTATTTTTACCGAGAATCGAGATTGTCTCCTTGTAGAATTTATACTCCTCTACAATTTTACACTGTCATATATATACGTATATACACCTTAAGACGTGCAGTTGGCCGCTGGTTGTACGAGTACCAAAGCGGGAAACACTTAACAAATAGATCCAAAAAAAAAAAAAACCTAACGGAAATAAACTACACCGACGGCGAAATTCTTTTCTCGTTCATTTTGGCTAACGACACTCGCCTGCGGGGTGAAACACGTACGCGAAACAACACACTCGCCGGGTATATAATAATATCGTATTATATAAAATGCCAAAAACCAAACGTGAAAAAAACCGTTTTACTGGCCCCGCGGCCGTCTGACCACGTCTGCAGGACCGTTTAGTTAATGGATATTATTACTATTAGGTACCTACAGGAGCATACCATTGTCCGAAATGAACTTGAGTACAATAAAAATCTTATAATAATATAATCACACGGAACGTTCGACTTTGTTCGATCGTGAAGCGAATCTAAACATATACCTAGGTACCTCATCCAAGATATAAAACTATTTGAAAATTGGAGGATGAAAATATGTGACCCCGGGTATTTCCTTTTGTAACAAATAAAATATTTTGTTTCCCGAAATTGATGTTAACTGTACAAGTCATCGTTTTTTACCCAAATGGTGTGTAATACTCGTAAACCATTTGATTTTTCAAGAAAATTGCCTCCAGGGCACAATACGTAAGTACCTACACGAATTAACACTCGCTGGAAATATAATAATAGCATATTACATAAAATGCCAAAAGCAGACCGTGAAAAACACCGTTATACTGCCCTCGGCCCTTTGATTGCAGGACCGTTTGGTTGATGGATACAATTATTATCACCAGCAAGAGCTTGACATTATCAGCAACGAACTTAAGTACAATAATAATATTATAATCGCACGGAACGTCCAGCTTTGTTAGAGTTGGTGTGTGCAATCGACAATCTTATCTTAAGATAAATACCGAATTGTGAAAATAATGTAGGTATGTTTAACTCAATCTAAAGTGTTCGATAAAAAATAATCAAGATAAAGTATATTTTCTTTTTCTTTTTAATCTAGTATAATCGTACAATCTGTAAATTAATATTGTTTACAATAAGCACAAGAATGTTATGGGCTTATAAAAAACTAAACTAAAATAAATTTAATTTACAACATTTCAAAGGTTTGGGTGAAGTGGCCATCCATTTATGTCCCTCCACATAACGTGTACAAGTATAGAGAAAAGCTAGGTAATTAATTAAATCAGAAGGTATGTATAGGTTTGACAATAATAGCTTGACGAATCATGCATTATTATTCATTTGAAAAAATAAATGTCGGTGACATTTTTGAATAGCTATATTATACTAATATACAATATAGTCACGTTCATCGATTGTAGTTCAGTATTAACCGATCGGTAGTGACGATATTTATCATTGGCTTACTTCCACGACTTATTGTGGTGTGATATCGATTTTATGTCTTATTATGAAATCAACGGTTCGTTCAATTCGAAATAATATTACTACCTAGTGTAAAAAAGTGAGATAAACACTAAATTGTAAAAATAACATATAGTCAGTGATGGGAAAGAACGAGTTCATAAGAACGCGTTCAAATTGTGTGAACTTGATATGAACGAGTTCGATTTTCAAGAAATGAACTTGAACGTGATCTAAGTTCTTATTAGGTAATTATGATTTTGAACGTTTTGGTTTCGTTCATTGACAATTTAATTTTCATAGAACAGGCGACAGGATAACGTTTTGAAATGTTTTGTAGCCGATCAGGTTCCTTCTCAAGAATCAAAAGAAATAATTTGTTTTTAATTTTGTTTATTTTTAGTTAGGATATTTATTTTTGCCCTGAAATCACAATGCGCCGCGCCGTTGATTGCCGATAAGAATAGTTGGTATACCATTTATTGTATATTATTATAATTCTGTTGTAACCTGACATAATACAATAAAGTGTTATAAATAACATTCCCAAGACAAATTTATACAAATTATTGTATGCTGTATACTAATAAAAATCGCCAGTTTCCACGCATAGTCACACGTATTTCCACGTATTTTTTTTTTATTCCTAACTTAAGTATTTTTTTATTTTATTTTATTTAGTAACTTTTATCATTTTAGATCATTTTAAAAACTATAAACTACTGAACTAGAACTTGAACTAATTCATTTTTAGAAAGAACTTTCCCATCACTGCATATAGTTAACTCTGGCTAAAGTGTTCGAGAAAAAAAATTGAGGGAAATTAGGTAATGAATCAATTTAGTAGGTTAGACACCGGAATGCAATCGATTTGCAGTAAAAGCGTTTGCACATAAAAATAATTTCGAAATCATCGAAAAACATCATTATTGAGCATCGAAATCTGTACGCCGTAGTAAAAATAAATTATTGAACAATTTCTTATTCAACTTAGAGTCCTGTTTCGTAATTCCATTCACAACATCAAAATGCAACAACAATAACGTATAGGTTATAAGGTACCTTTACAATTTTCAAAAAAGCACTACATTGAAAGATGTTTTTTTTTTCATTTTAGTTGGCTTAAATAAAACAACACATTAATCCCGGCTAATTGCATTAACGACTTCTCATTATTGACGACAATACTAGTGGATTTTCAATACGATTATACAGAAAAGTGACATATTTTTATCATAGATTTAATTAATAATATTTAGAATAACAGATATTATACCTATACGATATAATATTATAATATTAAAAATAAAACGCTTTAGTAAAATGTAATTTTGCAATTAATTGACTCGATGATAAAATATCCGTAATAAGCTAACAAATATTATATATCAAAATATGAATATTTATTATGTAATATAATTTATTTCGTCATAGAAAATAGTACTTCGCAAATATAATAGTTTTGTATGACATATTTTATTCATGTCAATTTTGGTATATTACATATTTGTATCAGATGATTTTTTTATACCTACTTACTATTTCTCATATATAATTATAATTTAATAACTAATAGGTTTTTTTTTTTAAATAGAAAAAAGTTGTTACTTATTAACATTTTATAATAATAATTGAATATCTATTTGAATAGTAAATAAAAAATTTAATGAAAATAATGTACCTATTGGTGCAACTTGAAAGAACCTAATTTCTTTTTAATTAAAATTGTAATAACGTCTATTATATACCTTTAAGTAATTACCTAATTTGTGTATGTACATATACTTATTGGTTAATAGTATTCACCACTTTTGTTGACTATATAATATTATTGTGGCCATAATATTGTTTACATTATTAATACCTAGCTAATGAGATACTATTTTACTATAATCTTCTAATATTGACTTGTTTCAGATTACATTTTTTTAATGATAAAAGTAGATGTCAAAATAATTAATTATTAATAATTTATGTCAAATATATCTTCGCTGATACTGAAAATATTAAATTTTCAAAACCAATTTTACATAATTTTATACAGCTGGGTATTTAATAACTCCCGCGTAACAATAAACGCGAAATAAATATCTATAATATCAAAATGGGAAAACTACTCACGATTTTTCGCTTCATCTTTCAATATAAAAAAAAAAAAAATAGAAAACAGCAGAGAGATAGAGACTGATGGACGATATACAATAAGGTCCTGGTCAACGATCGTGTGTATCGCGGTCAACGTTTTCTTGAACCCTGCTGAAAACAAAACCATTAACTGAAATATATCACCGCCTTTGAAGCCGGACATCGATAAAAGACATTCGTTAGCCCCACATTTTAAGCGCAGGTATATATTTTTATGGAATCCCAACATTAGGGGTTGTTCATCACGGCAAATCCGTCTTTCGAATGCTCAGATATTTGTATACGTCGCCAAACACGGTGGTATGATTTAGTTTTCGTCGTATTTTAATATTTGGCAGCAATATTTTCGACGTTTTAAAACCCGTGATATTGATGGGGCGCACTTCGTTTCGTTTTAACGCGCGGTCTTCGTCATTGGTGCGAGTTGATAAAAAAAAAATAAAAAAACGAAAAAAACACAACACAACACAGCCGTAGTACAAAATGCGCATCAGAGAGCGTTAACCCCGGCCGAAAGGCTTCTTATCTCGGCCGAAAATGCGCACAGTGAAAAAAAAATAAATTATAAGACGTCAAAACCCAAAAGGATTTTTAATAAGCCACCGACTATTTCATCGTAATGTGTATAAATAAAGTAATACGCAGTAGTGAAGTTCTTTTATTTCTCTCGTTTTCGCTCACTGTCAGATTGACGTATATTATATTTTAATATGGTTTATTATTATGTTTAAGTAATATTATAACCGCTGCACTATAATGACGTGTTATGGGCGACAGCCGTGCAAACGGTAAAAGATAATCGGCGCCATATTTACGGAGGGGAAGGGGGGCTAGAGGTTATTGAGGCCCAAACATAACTAAAACAAATGTAGGTATTTATGTAATTGTTATGATAAAACATGATTTCACAGTTTGACAATTGTTTTGGTAAAAAATATATATATATACTTTTTTATGATTAAATAGATACAAAATTAAAATGAACAATATAATTATTATACCCACACTATGTTAATTAATTGAAAAGTCAGTAGCTGTAATTCGATATACAATGCAGAAATTAAAGTTCAGTTTTTTTTAAATTTATTATATGACTAACAGCCTCCCATTTACCGAGATTTGAATAAAAATGTCCAAAAAAAGATTAAAATGATTTTTTGGTTTTTAACAATTCGAAAATAGCCATTTTGTAAAGTTACCTATTTATATAAAAAAAAAAAAAATGATTTTAAAATTGGTTGAATTTTGAATGAATAATGAAAGCAATTTATGATTTCATAAATACAGCGTAATATTGTAAAATTGTATGGTTTCTACACGTTTGTAACTAATGCTAATTCAATGTTCATATTATAATATAATATTGGGCGGGGCAGCAAGTAATATAATATTAATACATATGACTATATGAGAGACAATAGTAAACAAATATTTTACTCATAATATCGAAGTATGTTTAATAGTAAGTAATACATTGTTTGAAAATATTATCATTCAATTTTTGTCGTTGCTTATGACAAAAATATAAAGATGTGCCTGACCCTCAGAAAAAAAATCTACACACAACGGTTTACTATCTGATTTTCTGGTAGAGGTAGTTGCTCTATATATTATTATAATATATTAGAAGTTATAACATTACAACTTCGTAACGCGTTTCTGTTGATTAAAATCGTTTGTAGCTATGCACTAAATTTCATATTACAACATTAACGCTGCATGTACGTCTTTGTACAGGGTGCAAGATACATAGTGTCTATCATTCCGTTTTTCTAATATAAAATGTTTAAATATCAATAGGGGAAAGCCCTGTGACCCACCTTGTATTAATACACATATTATATTATATTGTAGCACAATAATGTCGTGCAGCCATGGTTGCGACGACACACGACCGGAAGTAATAAGTTATATTCGCGTCTTGTGTTTCGTACGCGCACTGGTTATTACTATTCGATTTTCTACTATGATATTATGTTCTAAGGGTTAGAACCTAACCCTTTCGTACGGCACAATACATCCTACCATCACCTACATTCGAATAATTAGGTTGACATAAAATATATGCAGTTGTGTACGGTAGAAAAAATGTATATACGTATGTAAGCGTTTGTGAACAGGAAGACCTGGTAAATTAATTAACTTTTCTTCTAAGCAATATTTTTTTATATATTTAATTTATTGACTCGTACGTTATACGTATAGTATGACATTTTTTATTTTTATTTTTCAATACTAAAACTCAATAAATTCAAAATATCTGATTAAATTTTTTTTAATTTTCTAAATAGCCAATTTGTTAAATCTGGTTTTTAGAAAAAATTTAATTTGATTTTGATTGTAAAAACACTTATCTAAGTAAAGTGTTTATTTTTATAATTTTGTTGAAGTAAGACTCATTAATTTTAAAAGTAATAACTTATTTAAAAGTGTTTGAATTATTGCAACAAGCACCTCGTATAATTGTCATAAAATATTTTTTAAAAAACAATACTTTATGAATTAAAATATTTTTTTTGACTGGAATAACTTTACTCACCAACAATAAAGATATTTAAAAAAATTTAAAAAAATAAACTACCTACATTACTCAAAGAAATAATTTGTAATTACTATTTTTCTAAAATATAGATTTGCATTTTGGCTTTTTTGAATTTATATGTTAGCGTTAAAGTATATTTAAAATGGTGTTATTTTGTTATAATTTATAATTAAACTATACATTTTATAATTATTTCTTCCTTATAATTGTGTAGGATACATACCATATGTTATATTTTGTTACGAATCCACTTTTACGCTTTAATATTTAATTTTTTTAATAATCTTGTACTTATTAATAATAACTAATAAAGTTGTTCACGTTTTAAAATAATACAGGCAGTTCTAATAGTAACTTGGTTTTTAAATATTGTTAAAAATGTAGGTACATTGGTAATATAAAAATTATGGTAGGGTATTTTTTTATATTATTAATATTTACATGTATTTAAACTGAAATTGAAACTGTTTCTCCAGAATTCCATTTTGTCCAAAATATACCTATTCATTGAAAAATATTTCAAATATGAAATATATTATTAAATTAATATTGTTTAATACTGAATTAAATATTGTGTATCCCTATATACTAGGTATTCTATACTGCACTTTCTAGGTATAGTATTAATTTAATTGTAATGTAAATACTTTAAATTCAATTGTTTAGCCCTTAGCAGTACATATGACTGAACGGATTTCCCAGTTTAATGGTTACATATTTATTTACTTATTTACTATTTATTTATTTATTTACTTTTTATTATATTTGTAATTTAGGTATTTTTACGCACGGTAAAGCGTTAGGATTTATCGAAACAGTATTTAAAGCGTAACAGTAAAATTAAAAAAAATCTGTTAAACAAATAAAATAAAATAATTTATAAAGAAATACGTTGGTGCGATACGCCAAAAGAATTTAAATTTATTTTGACGGCGGCGGTGGGTGGTATAAATCTAATTTATTTTATTCGACGCAGCGAGCCAAAAAAACTATTAGGTTTATTAAATTTGTTCTACGTGAATTTTATGTACGACACACGCTCGCGATACTGTTGGAAAGTACAGTATTTTTCGAAATTATGAGAATATATTGTTGCAATTCACTCGGAAATATATCTTAATAAAAAAAAATACCGCAAAATATTTTGGAAATAATTGCGACAGTTGAAAATATGTTTCATTGTATATTTGTACCCAATTTATGATACATTTTATAATTATTATTGTCGTAATCGAATTCGTTATTTAATTTAGTTCAAATAAAATACGAGTACTGGACACGAAAATCAAAGAACCCATTGTGTCCGAATACGCTCAAAAACATAGGCATGCGCACAGTGTATGAGGTTGCATACTCGTGGGCTGGGGGCAGACGTTTTTAGAGGGCATAAAGACCCAAAGGCCAAAGAACAACATTTTGAAAGAAAAAATAACACAGTTTGTAGGTACAATTGTTTGATTATTAAATATTTGGTATCTAGGTACGTGAAAGTAATTATTAAATTATAATATCCTTTTCAATGAACTAGTTTTTTTCATATGTTTTTATTACTCAGCTCGAATAAAACATGTTGAAAAGTCTTTTATTTTGAATTTTCTAGATTATAAGAAGCAGTTGTAAATTGTAATAGTAAAACGGTTAACATGAATATTGTTAAGGCATTTCTATTATTATATTATGGTTGGTTTTATGTTATTCACCTATAGATTAATGAGATAACATCACCCAAGTGTGGACTGGTTTGGAGATAGAAACACCACACTAAAAATACCATCACACGAGAACACAGGAAATATAACTACAGTCGAGTATCGATTAACTGATTCACAATGTGAATAAAAAATAAATCTGCTTTTCGTATTTTTCGAGTTACAGAGGTACCTCAACACAATGTAAAAACACTTCAATGGGCAAGAAAAAAATTTGAGATATCGATACTTGACTGTAATATAACATTAATAGTATACTTTATAATTATTATATTATAATGATACAACACCGCATAATATAGTTCAGTTCTTGGTTGTTCTCCTAAATGCGTTTACACAAATATGGGATGAATAACCAGAAAATTACAAATTTCTATAGTCGTAGGTATAAGTAAATTATTGTTATGGTCAAGTATTACTATTTCACGATATCTAGAGAGTGAAAATAAAATCGAAAATACTATCTGGAGACGAAATCGGACACTATAATAACAATATGTTATACAACCAGTGTGACCGACGACGTTAATCTCTTCGACAGAGACTATGTGCTGATTCGGGTCAAAAAAAAGTTGGATCATCCCTACGGACCATCTGCAGTGGTTTTTTTTTTTTGAATACCGAATTGGGTTTGTTGACATTCGTTGTGTGTCCACTTCGGACTTCCCTCCCCAGGGTTGGTGGTTGGTTGGGGGAGGGATGAAATATCTATTGGGATCACTGGTTTACTGTGCACACAATTTACGCGTTTACTTTGTACGTAGCTTATATACGCATATATTCTGTGCAAAATTCAAAATGAATTATACAATGAAATGAACGCGAATAAACGTTAAATTCGTTTGTATGAATGCAAACACTATAGTCTATACGTGAAAATATAGGCAGGTACGTCAAATTTTGATTTCGTATTTTCCGTGACAGACGTAATACCAATGTGTGTGTGTGTGTGTGTGTGTGTGTAATTATTAAAGTTTTGAAAATATATTATTCAACGCCAACTATTCATACCTAGTCAAACAGAGATATGAAATATCGCTCAACCTAGATTCGAACACGTCTTTATAACGTGTTTCGATCGACGTTAAATTATTTAACAGGTGTATATTATGAGTTATGACAATGGTGATTCTGCATAGGTTACGTTACATTAACAAAATATTTAAGTCTCATTTATATAATTATTTAATATTTGATATTATAAACTATTAAGAAATTGAGATTCTATTGGGCTGTCGTCTGAAAATAATTGTAATTTATGAAAAGCTTGTCACCGATTGCTCTGCATTTTTGGACCAACGCAACAAAAATTGCACGAAAAATTATAATCTAATATTTGATTTTGTAATCAGCAACCTTTAACCAATATATTTTGTTGGTGTTAAACGAATATGATACTTAACTGTATTAAACACAAGTTGCCGAGGTAATGACTTAAAAATTGACAAATTATTATGTAAATAAATATAATATTTTTTTTTTTTATTAGTATTATTTATCTCAAGCTTTGTCTGCAGGAGTCATTAGCATTCATTATTATTTTTATATGGCTATAAATAATATACCTGGAAATGGATAATAAATAGGTATGGAATCAACTTTACTGGAAAACGGAAAAAAAAAAAATTACTATTTGCAAAGGTGGGTGTTGCGGCCGAGAACGAACAATATTTAGTTCGTGCGCTCGGTACCGAAATACTTCGTACGCAAGAACACTCACACACCGACCGATATGTATATGTATAATATGTGCAGTCAACTCAAGAATAGTGGCCGGGATCGCCGAGAAAATACTCCGAGTGCTAGGTAGTGTGTGGTGATTAGGTGTGTATGTGTATATGTTATATGTGTGTGTGTGTGTGTTCAGATATTAAAATAATGTCAACACAAATTTAACAGATATTGATATGATATAATGAGACGTTTTAAATAATACACAATGAATAAAATTATAGCCAATAGGCAAAAACAATATAATAATATTATACAACAATCTATTTGAGCTGTAATATAATAATAAATATATATATAATAAAACTCGCAATTGTGACGGAGCACCGCTGGCTAGCTGCTACCTAACCTTGTATAATAGAATATAATACAATAAATAATATGCACAATATAAACCTCAGTCACGACAATATAATATAAATTGGTGATTCGCACCCTTTACAAATAATAAAGATACGGCGATTTGCGCACGACAAAGATCAATATAATGAAAAGCATGGCGATTAGCGCCTTACAAACAATAATAATAAAAAAAAGCACGGCGATTCGCGCACGTACGAAGTACTCGTTCGGCCTAGACACTACGGAACGGACTGTTCGCCCCGACGGCCTACGCCGAACGATACCGCGTCGTGGCCTAATCTACATATTATATAATAATATTTAGATAATAAATTATGATAGTGACCGTGTGCGTGTGTTTGAGCCGGTCAGTGGTGGTGGTATCGCGTTCGGGTCTCAACAGTGGGCAAATAATTAACTCAAGTTAAATTAAGTTAAGAGAACACAAAATCGATAAGTTATAAGTTAAGAGTTAACAAATAATAAATTTAACTCGATAAGTTTAAAGTAAATATGCAAAAAATATGAACTTAACTCTGTTCACAAAAAGTTAATCTATTTTTTAAAATTAGTAAGTGGATCACATAAAGTGTGGCTGCGTTCTTTCTAATTTCCTAAATCATAATAAAAAATGTAATTAATTTATTTAAATTATTCACATCTCAATTAATAATTTAACAAACACTATTTTTTTAATCTCAAAAATCAATTTAAGGTCCTATATAATTATGCGCTACTAAAGTGTATCTACTATCTATGTTATATAAAATGATTGCATAATGACAAACATTTTTAATTATTGCAGTATTGCATTATTTTAATTTTAATTTTTATATTAATATTTGTGTATACACTATACAACCATAATTACGAACAGTTTTAAAAATAGTTAATCTTGATGATTTTTTTATTTAAAGCAACTGAGAAAAGCTATTTATAGAAAAATTATTTCCACTGTTAATTAAACTAGTTAATTTCATAGGTTGACAAGAAACTAACTTAATTTCAACTTTTAACTAACACCCGTCTTTGACTATTTCTGTTGCACCTAAATTGTATTAATCTAGATCGGTTCTCCTAAGACCTAACTAATACCTACATTTTCCGGGGCCGATCATTTTACCGAGGTCTCCCCAGGTATGTTATGCTCTTTTCTTTCTTATTTTGTAGATCTGCATTCCATCATAAGGTGTTTCACCGCCAGAAGTTACAATCCGAACACAGTTGTCTATAATATTACTTAACATTTTAATGGTAAAAGTTTGATTTATAGAAAATTATTATATTATATTAATTACGTATATAATATTATCTATATATTAGAAATAGATAGAAATGAACTATATTACAATATTGATATTCATACCGATTTCTTTATACGGTTTTATTTTCAATTCCATGAAGTTTCATATAAAAAAAACGATACTCGTTAAAATAGTTGGTATAAATATTTTTTCTTCAATTCTAAAGAATTATTTTATATTTACACATCTGTTGACAGATGTTTTTGATTTTATCAGAACGTTCATCAATATTGTAAATTAACATTATAAAAGAGTGTCCATTAATCATTTTCTCGTCTTTGATTAATAGTTATAATGAACAGCATAATATAAAGGCATAGGTATAACAGTAGAAAAAGTTACCCACATAGGCTTTATAAGATATAAAATACGATAACCTTAATATATAATATTGATCTAAAGCGTATTATACAATGTAATTCTCTAATATTTTGTATACCTATGTAGTGTATACTATAATAAAGTAAATATTATTTATATATTGATTAATTATTAAAATTATTAATTTATTTTCTTTTATATAATTATATAAACTAAATATCTCATTTTTAAAAATCCACATGTAATCGTAATTACGTATTTTTAAATTTGGATTTATTTTTATGCTGTTGTTGTTTTCATTATTACAATAGTTAATAAACATTTTAATACAATCATAATATTTACATAAGACAAAAAAACCGATTTTTTATACCAAAATATATTGATTTTAGTTTAAAAAGTCGGTATCGAATCATCAAAATCGGTGACCATAACAATTGTGTACACGCCTTATCATACCTATGTAGAATGGCGTGTCTTTTATTTCCACAACAACTAGCTTCTGTTTGTAGGAAGAAACAAATGATTATGAATATGCATTTGTAGGTATCTAATTTATTGTTATCAATAGCATTTTTATTTTGACAAAAATATAATAATATGTTATCGTTCGCATACACACGCACACACGCTAACATGCAATATTATATTTTCTAAAGTGCATTGTGTATAATTAAAACTTTGGTATTTACAAGTCGCGTGTGTTTTTCGAAAAGTTCAACATTCAGATTCCCTGTGTATTTCTGTTGGTCTAAAATAGTTAGAATAGAACGTAAAATGTAAATATATAGATATGACTGAAATGGTATACATATAATAATATTATGTATAGCCATATAGGTAATGTTGTTATATTGTTATAGCACACACAGACAAAACACTGTTTAAAACAAATTTAAGTTGAACTGAATAATGTTATAGCAAATTGTAACACATTTATTACCTACGTTATTAATAAAAAAAAAAAAAAAAAACCGCGATAGGAGACTCCGTCGAATAGTGTGTCGTAATTCACTACATATAGGTAGGTACCTAGTTAAATACATACCAATTTTTTCCATTAATTAATTGAAGATTTTAAATATAAAAAAATATTATATTATAAGATATAAAATATAGAAATAAGTTTAAAAGACAAAAGAAGATCAAATTGAATTAAAAACTGACTAACCGTACCGTCCGTATATTATAATATTCAACGATGATATATTATAATATATATATATATATATATATATATAAGGCTGAGATGCGAATCAGTAAAATTTAATTACGAAAACTGAGATATCTGCAAATGAAATCTTATCAATTAGTTAAGCACTTAAGCGGCTTAAAAATAATATTATATAAATCGAGCGAGTTTCCAATTATAAATTATGTTGGCGGAGAATGGTTGGTATGTGCCTATTCACATTTAGCTATTTTATCGTACAACAATACCTTTTATAATAAAATAAATGTTTTTTACGCACATATTATAGTAATATTATGTGAAAATTACACACCAAAAATAAAATGTATACACAATGTCATGTCTCTTGGAATACCGTTTCTAATACTCTGCGGCAAAATTAAAATAGTAGGTGTAAGGTAACTTTATCGTTGACAACTGCAAAGATTTTATTTTTAAATTTGAATAAATTAGTTTTCAACATATTAGTAAAGTGTTTAAACTTTGTTTTTTTTTTTAATTTTGAAAGAGGTTAGTAGTCAATGGCACTCTATATCAGTTATCCAATCATTCAACACTCAACTAAACTGGTTCAATATTTCGAGTACGGAAAGATTACGAGTATGTTCGCATAGGGCTGGCATTCTCCCAAAGGAATACTCCCACTTCCGGAAATACCCGGAAGGTCAGGATAGAGAATTCACGGGAATGTCAAACACTGTTAAACGTGTTGTGAGTATACGCACCAGCTGGCGTCACTAGTTCCCGGACAGGTGACTACTCGGGTTTTTAGTGACAAATCGTTGCCACACATACACATCGTCCTTTACAGTAACATTTTAATGACCTCAGTGGTCGAGCCTTAATCTAAAAAAAAAAAAAAAAAAAAATTAAAAATGTATTATAAAATCCTACTACCTATAAGAGGATGGTTTTTCACTATGAGATGCAATAAACACAAAGAAAGAGAAAACACAAAAAAGAGTAATTTTATTCAGTGTAGTTTCCTAAATACCATTATACTACTCTACCTACCATACTGATGATACCTTTTTAAGTAGCCTTAGATTCTGAGAGGAATGAGAATAATATACCTACATAAAACAAATAGAAAAATAAAGTCATAAATGTTTGTGTTGATTATTCGTTATGTTGAGAACACTAGGAATTCAAACAGAATATTCATATGAGAAATACCTGGTATGTAAAGAGCCCCATTTATATTATCAATTCGCTAGTTCTATTCTGCGGTATCATCTGATTTCGTCATACATAATAATATTATGTATACAATTATGTGTACTGGTTAAATCAATATTTAAAGGTGAGATTTTAAGGGCTTAAAATTGTAAAAAATATCTAAGAAATAAAATTAAATGCAGATTTATTTTATAAATTGTATTCAATTTAAATTTAATTACTTATAATATTGACTGGAGTTATAAATGATTTGTCAGATTAAATACATATATAGTTCCTACAGTGTCAATTGCAGTTTGTTTGTATATTTGTTTGTATTATTGAAACAAAAAAACCACATTATTATATTGAAACCTATATTGATTAACCAGAACAATTGAAACCAAATATATATAATAAATTAAATCCAAATACTAATAGCTATTTCTCAGAAACGACCAAAAGTGTAAACATGAAATTTTGGACAGTAATTCCTACAATGCTCTAGGTGTGCAATAAGAAAGAAGAAAAAAAACCGGATTAAACCATGGGCTCACACAGGACTTTTGTTTTGGAAAACGGAAATCTATAATATTTGTTTTTATTTATTTACTCAATATGGTTGCCACTAGTTATAGAAAATCAAATAGTTATTAAGATTGGAACGATATGATATACAAATTGTATTATTTTATTTTATAATTTTCATAGACACTTGAAATAAATATAGTTTGCATAGAGTGTTTTTGAAAAACCTTGATTTATTAACGGGTAATTATAATATATCACCTGATTAAGGATAACCTAACAGCTTTGGAAAATCTACTCTTTAGCAGTTAAAAAACCATATTACTTTTATTATTATAAATTGTTATATTTTTTTATTTTCATTCGTATCACAAATTAAAATTATTAAAATTTTTCAAAATTTATTGTGAATTATTATTGTACATGATTTAACGTAATACACTATACTGCGTGAAACACGCACGTCCCACATATACATTTGATTGTCTGTTTTGTCTGGGGACGGCTCCGAAACGGATGAACCGATTTTGACGGGATTTTCACAGTTATTCTTTTATACTTGATAAATAAAACAGTCATTACGATCCGATATCATATTATTTTACACCTATAATTCATGTTTGGTCACCCGATCTGAATAACTGTATGAAAAATCTGGGCAGTTATTACATTAAACATGGGTTAAAGAAGCGGTAAGTCCATGCAATTTGTCACGAGCGACGTCAAGCGGAATCAGCGAGTTTTTTTTATATTTTGAAACAGCATTTTTTTTAAACGAAATTTTTTAAATAAAAAAACTTAAATATTTTGAAAAACACCGCATATTGTTTAGTCTCGTGATGCATAGGTACTGACTATATATAATTCGTTCACGTAGACGTTTCTGTATGACTCCCTCGAGTTATTACCACACGCGTTACCGGAAATCGTTCATCACTGGGTGCGCAACAACTATACCAAACGGAAAACGTAAAGAAAGGGGTTTAGAGTATGAAAACTATTAATAGTATTATTACCGTGGAGCTGACCTGCAATGAAAACAACCATCGCGGTCGATCGCTGCGGTAAATGACGGAAAAAGAATATCATATCACTCCCATGTTATTATATAATGATTTTGTATAGGTGCGTAATAATTATAATAATAATAATAATTGTAAACATCATAATATTATAATATTATAATATCTAGCGGCCCGATGGGCGGTCTTGAGACTTATAATTCGCCAAACGAGCCGCGTCTAATCCGCTAGTCTGCGCGCGAGTTTAATTAGTCAAAAACGGCGGACATTAATCAACGTCCGTCAATGTGGAAAAAAAGCTTAGGGTCGTCGGGGGATTATCGGTTGTGGGGAGGGGGGGGGTGTGGCGGTTCGTGAAAACATCATATTGCACAGTATACAACGCTCGGCGGATGAATACTAATTTCCATTTTTTTTTCTTCTGCTTTTCTTTCGTTCCGGAATTTTTCTTCTTTTTTTCTTCTTATACCCACCGGCTCGTTTCCACCGTTCCCGACAGGTGTGCTTATTTTTCGTCACCCCTCATCCGAGGGATTTACTGCCACGAATTTCTTCTTACGCGACGATCGCGCTGTGTGTATTCATAGGATAATATTATAACGACGTTACATAATAATAATAATAATAATATTAGTCGTAATAGTCGTCGGGAATTTCGTTCGTCGTGCGGTTGTAGAGCGGTGCAGCAATATAACTGCAGCTGATATCATCGACATCTGGCGCACCGTCGACCTACATATTATTATTATTATTATTATTATTATTATTATTACTACATTATTATTACTATATACAATATATTCCTCTAAATATACTACCGTATACATAACATATAATATGTAGGTATAGGTAAGTGAGTACGTAGGTATAATACGATTATGGAAAAAATAAAGGTTCCGTTTTTATTATATCCCTAGTCTCTTTCGATTTATAGGTGATCTGTATTTTATTATTATTGGAAAACATTGTCTTGGAAAATCCAGAAAATTCATTTCGTACATTTTCTCATTTGATCACTAAATGTTTGAGAATTTTCCATCGCAAGTGTATACGCAACGCGTCTCCCGGTGAAAAATGTATTAAGATAATAACAATACCTCAAAATACCTGAGCGTTTAATTATACTCTAATAACTACGTAGTGTGCTTATATAGATCGTAAACAAAATTTAATTACCTACTACAGTAACCGTTAAGATAATTACATTGTGCATATAGCACACACATTGTAAATAACTCATTTTCAGATTCTGAGTGGAACGATGAATATATTGATTTTACAATGATGTGTGTTTTTTTTTAATTTTTCTATTTTATTAATTTTTTAAATTTTTTATTATTGTGTCTGTGTACACGATAAGTAGTCGAAATAATGCTTTATTTAATAAATAATGATTTTAAACTTCAAGATCTTGTTCGATGGGAAAGTGAATATTGTTGGCGCGTTGGGGGGGGGGGGGGGGGGTCAAAATTTGAACACGCGTCGTGAAAAACAACATAAAAATTAAGAAAAAACGGGAATTTTTACGCAAAATCTGTTTTCGATTGAGAAAATCGATTTTGGTTTTTGGTGCAACTCTAAAACAAATGATCGTAGCTTCATAAAATGTTGACAAAATGTTCATATTAGCATTTTCTATACACTATAACACTTTTCCATATAAGTTGACTTATTTTGAGCTCTTTACGGACATTTTCAGTTTTAAATTTTTTTAAATTTTTTTTCTATAAATATCAAAAAAATTTGTTGGTTTAAAAATCTTGAAAAATTAATAGAAGGTTCCTATAATATTGTTTCAAGGCAGGTGAAAAAAGTTAAAAATCCATAGGCATAATTTTTTTTATAAGCATTTAAAGTTCAAATATTGACAAAATACGTAAAAATGACGAAAATTTGCAAATTATTTTGAGTTAGGTTATCATTGAATTCAAATTTAATACTATCCATTATACAGTGACCCACTTGTAGCCTACTGTACAGCTGAGCGACATCCACTTACCCACCTTTTAGATTCTGAGCGGAGCGAGGAAGCTATTGGTTTTACAATGGTGTTTATTTTTTTTTTTTTTTATATCCTGTATATAAAATTTCTACCAGAAGGATTGCTTCGACTTCAACATATAGTACCTCATCTTTTAGCAAATTGGATCAAGATGGTACTTTAGAGGGGTCATTTTTCGATTTTCTCAATAGTTATTTAATGCCACGGGAAAAACCACCGAAAAATGACGAAAAAACGATAAAAATGGGATTTTAATTTCTAACGCTTTGTCTATCACCATAGAAACGAATGAAAAATTATAATATTATAATATTAATTCAACTTCCATGATAAAATAAATAATAACAATATAAAATATCCAGGCTGACAAACCATCTCCGCTCAGAATCGTTTTTCTTATACAATGATATTTTATCATTGAATTCAAGTCTAATAAAATCCATTATACAATGACCCACTTGTAACCTACGGTTACGGAAAATCTATCATCCATGCATTTTGCTACCAGAAACCAGTACCAATATTTTCCACTGTTCTCTGGTATACGCATGCCTAGGTCCTTGTGCCAGTCTGGTATCAGACATTTCATATCTCTTTTAACCACAATTAACCATGGTTTATTCGGGCTACCACTCGGTGTTTATCTTTTTATGTCGCTTATGACATACGCATGGTGTCTTACGCCTTTTATAAATTGTAACGTATAGCACTTTCTTTGCCATACTATACTTCTAGCAGCTCATTTGACCTTCAATTCCACATTCAAGTTTCAGAGTCATACACAACTATGGCCATTGGTCATTATATATTTTTCCTTATATTATTTCAAATATGTTTAGTCTATTCTAATCCCCTACTTTTGTAGTCCATGTGCAGCACATATAAAATGTGACACCACCGGTCTTTTGTTATTCTAAAATGGAGTTTTGACTTGAAAAAAATGATATTGTAAATTAACATAAATTAACTGCTTTTAGATGACTTTTAATTTCGTTATGCACACACTTCTTGTTATTTATGACAAAAACAGGTAAATACTCGTATAAAAATAAATAATCTTACATTTCTTACCTTTTTAATTTAGTAATTTTTTCTAGAGAAATCTGGGAGGAGAATTAAGAGGCTGTCAGCGCACTATTTGTTTTCTCTCTCTGGCTCACACGCAACATAGACAAAATGCATTTTCGCAAAATCATTTTTTCTATGTGTTTAAGTCATCTTAGAGTAAAGTCACACATGACAAAAAAGATAGAGAATAATACTTTTGAGGGAATAAAATATTGATTTGTCTAAATATTGTCTCAAAACAATTTAAACATCATTTAAATTTACAACATTTTTTTATTTATTTTGAAAGTGGAATACAAAGTCAAACAATAAAATATAAAATCGATATATCATTCCTTCAAAAATATTATTTTCTATCTTTTTTGTAATAGGTGATTTTACTCTAAGATTACTTAAACGCATAGAAAAAATGATTTTGCGTAAATGCGTTTTGTCTATGTTGCGCGTGGGCCAGAGAGAGAAAACGAATAGTGCACTGATATCCTCTTAATCGGTTAAATGGGTATTGGTCGGCTGTTAACTATTTTAGAACCCACTGAAATGTTCGTCTAGTTGTTCCTATGCATTGGTAACATCTACACTCTATGTGGTGGCGATGAACTCACCAATTTCCCAAAGACAATAATACATAATATATATTGTACGTAAGTATTACTTCAGGGCGCTACTTATATTATCTGAATCAAAGAATTTGGCCAAGTCTCGCATTGCGGAAAATTTGTAATAATAATAATATAAACCCCGGATGGGTATCCACGTTGGAATGTATGTATATAGTGTATACGATCCACGATCGTGTTCGTGAAGTACGGTCCGATCTGTTGTACACAACACAATATTCTAACAATATACAACATCGGTAGGTACTTAACTACACTATGAATAACATTATTGTGTGATCATACGTGCTACCTGATGTACCCATCGTATCATTGCTAATAATATTTCATATTTTGGTGTTGTACACCTATGTCTTGCACGCGTTTCGTGCACGCTCGTATTTTATTCAATAATATAATTGAAAACGGTGCCTTATACAGTGTACTGAAAATGATACCTACCGATAATTACTATAGTAATGCGAAACCTTTGAACGACTCTTAATTAATTTATGCGCTTAGGGGTATAACAATATTAACACGTCATTGTATCGTAAATCGTTTCGCGGCCTACCGATACTTTGAATACGAAATAAAAATATTTATCCAAATGCAGCACGTACGATCGTATTTTAAATTTCCCTATAAATTAGGTGAGAATTTGGTAGATACTATACGCTATGCATAATAATACAGAAAATATGTTTTTATAATATTATATACGTGCTAGGTATCTACTATACAATATACTGTTCCTATCGTAGCATTACTAATAATATTTCATATTTTGGTTTTGTATACGTCTTGCACGCGCTTCATGCACACTCGTATTTTATTTAATAATAATAATCGAACTCGGTGTCTCGTGTACTGAAAACGATGGCAACTACTATTATAGTAATGCGAAACCTTTCGACGAATCTTAATTGATTTCTGCGCTTCGAGGTATAGCGATAATAAAATATTGTAACGTAAATCGTTTTGCAGTCGACCGAGTTCTTTGGATACGAAATAAAAATATTTATCCAAATACAGCATATTTTGATATTTTAAGTGTTGTTTTAACAAATTATGTGAGATCAACCCTAACTATAAAATATAAAACATCTACATCTAGAACACAGAAATGAAGAAAAAGATAAGGAGAACGCCACTCGATATTTTTCCCCTGCAAGAAGAATTGAGAAATCATAGCAGATGTATTTTTATTATTAACTAGCTGACCCAGTACATTTCGTTTGTTGTTCGTCAAAAGTTCCAACTCTATACGATTGAAGCTTTGTTAAATTCGTTATTCAATACTCGGTGTTCAAGACTTAAACATTTTCATCGACCATCTTGAATCTCAAAATAATTGGACAAGCATCACTTTGAAATGCGAATTTTGGGAAGATGCTTCCTCAGAGCGCAGTACAAACTTACACGGTGGTATTGGAGTACCGTGAAATTGCGAGCCACAATCTATCATTATTTAGGGTCTACGTTGATCAGTCAAGGAGTCAGTCAGGACTCGTCCGACTATACTATAGTCTATAACCATCCTGCCCGGCGTTGCCCGTGAGACACGCTTGTGATTATAAGAACAGTATATTATTTTCAAGTAGGAAATGATTTTGGGATGGATTTCAGAACCGCGAGGTGCGTATAGGTAATTACAAATATTTTATTAACACGTTGTTTATGATTTGCATGGGTAGGTTCCCAGGACAATGGTCGAAAAATTAGCATTAGGGATACCATTTTTGGTATGCAGATTTCCTACTTTTCAGGTGAATTTTCCTAAAATGTTCTTTCATAAAAACTTTGTCCTGACAATTATAAACTCAACAGAAATAAATCAGCCAAATCGGTCAAGCCGTTTTTGAGTTTTAGTCAGACTAACGAACAAGTTTTCATTTATTTATAATATACATTATAAAGATAATTATAATATACTATGTGTTATAATATTATAGTAAGGTCATCCTATCACCCTGAAGTATTATACCATGTATAAATCTAATAATTCGTTTTAATCTTATTTTTATTCACATACGGCTATTATTATTATTATTAATTATTATTATATAATAAACTAGCTGAACCCGTGCACTTCGTTGCCCATTAAGTGTACCAACTATATGTGACTCAAACTTTGTTCAATTCGTTATTTAATATTCCGTGTATGGTTTCAAAATGAATCTTAACTTTTCCGTTGCCCGGAATAAAAATTCTGATTCGCAGCAGTACATTATCAGGTAGGCAATCTACCTGCGGTAGATCGCGGACCCCGTACACGTGTTGTATGTACGTTAGTGTATGATTTAACTCTAAAGTATCAAAGTTATACCAAGTTTGTCGTATTCTACCTATGGTGGATTGATATAATCAATTAATACAAAATCCTAACCTAACCTAACCGTACTAAAATCAGTTGAATAAACGCAAACGCATACAAAAAAATTCATTAAAATCGGTCTAACCATTTATTAGAAGTTCAGTCACAACACACGTACAGTAGAATTATTGCGCTTAGCAATACATTCTGCGATTCATTTTTATATTATATGAAATCAACAAACATGCCCGATTAACCAATAGCAACCAATATAATGTAATGCACTGTTACGCCACTGTTGTATTTTTGATATACAGATTTGAGATTTCCTACCTTTCCAGTGGATTTTCCTAAAATTTTATTTTGTAAAAACCTTCTCCTGGCAGTTACGAATATCTTAAAAAAATTTGAGCCAAATCGGACCAGCCGTTCTCGATTGATGAATTTTTATACATTTTTGTCTCCATTTTTATGTATATAGATAATAATATATTAAAAAATAATCCTCCTAATAACCAAACCAATTATTTATAATTATTTATTATAATTATTTCATTTATCGGACTAAATGTATGCCTAAAACCTGGCCCGTGGTGTCCTCTTTAATTTAAAAATATTGCATGGCGATTGAATAATGATAGACCAACCAAAATATTGTATCCAGCCCAAAACCATACTATCTTTGTTGAAATGATTAACTACAAAATATAGTCTACAACCACGGTAGTATCTTGACAACCACAAATTAGTACCTGTCTATTAGAGTTTTAACGATAGGTTACCACTTTTTTGCCGGTCACAAACCACACGAGGAAGTTTATTATTTCCTACAAGGGTTGTTTAAATTTATCATCAGCCTTGTAAGTGCAGTATCTACCTCATTACGCTAATGAGTTTCATTCGAAATCCATGCTGTATGAATAATAGTGTAATACTTAATATTGTAGTATACAATATAATATGATTGATATTTTAATATACGGATTGTTGTGCGTGGATCTCACCACAGTGTAAACTCAATTATTCACTTATTCCGATGGCAAATAAGTGAAAACAATTAATTACGAACGGATCGCGTAGAGCTATGGTGTATTATATATTATATTATATTAAATTATCATTACTTAGGTAAGCGAATTTGCTGATGGAATATATTTTTACATAATATGATACGTTTTCAATATTCACAACCGATTATTAGTATTTATAATTCTATCAGGTCGTGGGCACGTAAAATAAGACACTATATATTATTATTATGTATATCGGTGTAAAATATATTCCGAAATGTATTGTTCGCCACTGATATTCATTTTCCGTCTAACAAAGATTGTACGTTGCACGGCCTATATAACAATAAGCAGTGTTCGGATTAGATAAGTATTTTTTTTATCTAGATAAAGATAAAGATAAATACTTTTTTATCTAGATAAAAAAAAAGATACAATTATTTTTTAAATGGTTATACATTTTGGTATATTTTAGTTGGACACTAGGAACATAATAATAATAATGATATAAATAAAAATAGTTACTTTATTTATAAACCATAAACTTTGAGAATCTGTATAAATATTTAAAAATTTAGTATACAATTTCGCGATTTTTATCAATGAAAAATGTATCTAGATGAATTTATTTAGATTAGTAAAAAAATTATCTAAGATGAACGTTTAGATACCTTGTAACTATTTATCTAGATAAGATAAAAGATGAACAAATAATTATCTGGATATTCATCTAGGTAAGTCCGAACACTGACAATAAGTAAACAATACAATGAGTATAAAAACGGTTGTTATTATTAGCTTTATATGATATTATATCTCCTTGCAACTGCGCTCAAGAAATTTTAGGATCGATAGACCATAGTTGCACTCGGTCATTTTCAGGGTTAATGCATTTGCAATCGAGTTTGGTCGTTTTCCTGATCGATATAGTGTATAGACCATCTGTGCAAAATAATACGCATTGATCATCATCAAGTTTAAAATATTATTTATTATTTTCAATATAATGTCAGTTCCTTCACTTAAACGAAATAAACAAAGTAACATACAGTAATGAACGTTTATTTCGAACATGAAATTCGTTCTACAAAACACATTTGAAACATTATAGATTTATTTTTTTCAGCAACCTGCGATATTTTGACAAATATAATTTAAAGTTTAATAGTAATAATAATATAATAGGTAATACTTTATAACACTTCAATTTTAATTTGTTATAATATCTACGACTAGAGAAACCTATACTATTATTAAAGTCGTACCAATAGCAACCACAAGCCGCCACTAAGAACATATTTGTTTGTTTTAAACATCATGTGTGAAATAAAAATATGTTTTATGTTAGCACGCCATAGATGTAAACAATTATACACATGTGTATTTTTTTATTTGCGTCACAATATCTTAACTTTGAAAAATCCGATTTGTACAAATACGATTAGGTGTGTAAAATAGCACGCTAACAATTTAAAAACCAAAACCATTAATGGTTAAACCTCATACTGGTTTCTTCCAATTTTATAAATTAATTACAATATTCAAATGTATTAATAGAAGTTCTGATGATTATTTCATTACCATTAAATTTATTCTAAATTTGCTATTAAACATTTCGTTGAAGTTGAAGGTGATAGGAGATTAAATGTTAGCTATTACAGAAGAGAACTTTCAAGTTTGAGTTTTTTTACTACTTATTGTTACGGTTATTTCTCCATTTTCTAATAGATGTCATACATTTAAGGAAATAGGTAACTTTGATTTTTTACAACCAATCACGGTAATTAATATATCCGTAAATTATATAATAAAAGCTTCATTTGAATTTAACTATACAAAAATTAGAGTCAGATTTAAATACGACTATAGAACGTCATATTGTAATACTTAAGGTGCAACCTTAATTTATCTCACATTAGTTGTAACAGTTGCATCATCTTAAAGATCGTTTTCTAAATTGGAGTTTATCAAAAATAACTTAAAAAGTTCAATGAGTTAGGATCGTCTATCAAACATTTTCATTTTGAACATGGAAAAAAATAAAACTAAAAATTAAATATAACTAAAAACACTGTATTATTAATAGTATAATACATTAATACCTAATATAGTTATAATATTAATATAAGTTATACAATATAATATGATGATTTATAATATAATTAGGGCTGGAATATCTCGAAAAATAGCCTTAAAAATATTCAAAAATAACTTGAGAAACTCCGAAAATGACTTTAAATTTATAAAAAAAAAAAATTGTTTATATAAATAATTAAATAAATATATTGCAAGTGTATTTTTGTTTTTTTTTGTAGTATTTCAAATAAGTATGCATAGTATTAGTTTAAATGTTAAAAAAACTGTAAGATAGCTAGATCTTGTCCACTTTTACGGTAGACAGCGCCTAGTCTTGTTATCTAGGTTTTAACATTTTAAATATAACTATTGTCTGATAATATAATGCAAATTATGAGTACCTCCTTTAATATACATATAATCTTTATACAAAAAAATCATGTTGGTGTGTAAGAATTTTAAAATATAATTTAAAATTCATATTTTGTTTCCAAAAACTCTAAAATGCCCTCAAAATTAAGAAAACGACTTCAAAGCTAAAAAATTTAAAAAATTTAAAAACAGTGCAAAATAAACTTTTTTAAACTCATTCAAAAGTACATAAAACAAATTTGTGACAGTACGAAGATTGCACAGTAAGCTTTGGAAAGCAAAGCAAAGTGCATTGAAATTATAATAATACATGGAATGCTGTGCGTAGATCTCACCACAGTGTAATCACAATTTTTCACTTATTCCGATGGCAAATAAGCGAAAACAATAAATTACAAACGGATCGCGTAATGTTATGATGTATTATATAGTCATGATATTATAAGGTACACGAATTCGTGGATGAAATATATTTTTACATAATATGCTACGTTTTCAATACTCACAACCGATCCCTTGGGAGAGGAAACACGCACGCGCGGTGTTAGTGCGGAGAGCTTAAAATAGATTTAATATGCTCAAAAGTATATTATTAGTATTTATAATTCTATCAGGTCGTAGGCACGTAAATAAGACACTATATACTATTATGTATATCGGTGTAAAGTATATTGCAAAATTGTTCGCCACTGATGCTCATTGTCCGTCTAACAAAGGTTGTACGTCGCACGGCGTATATAACAATAAGTAGACAATACAACGAGTAGAAAAACGGTTGTTATTAAATTAGTTTTAAATGATATTATATCACCTTACAACTGCGCTTAAGAAATTTTAGGATCGATAGGCCAGTTGCACTGCGTCATTTTCAGGGTTAATGCATCTGCAATCGAGTTTGGCCGTTTTCACGATCGATATAGTGTATAGATCATTTGTGCGAAATAATGCCCATTGATCATCATCAAGTTTATTATTTTCAATACAATGTCAGTTCCTTCACTTAAATGAAATAAAAAAATAACATACATTAATGAACGTTTAAATTGAACATGCAATTTGTTCTACAAAACAGACATTTGAGATATTATAGATTTGTACGCGTTGTACGTCGCACGGCGTATATAACAATACGTTTATAGCATGACAAATTATATAGGTTTCATCACAGCATCTTTACTTCGCCTGTCCCGTAGTTCACCACTTCTTATTGGCTGCCAATCATATACATACATATATAACATAGAACAAATTCAACGAATTAGAAGTGGAGAACTACGATATAGGCCGGAGGTGAAGAAGATGCGTATCTACTGCGCAAAACTAGTACAACTGTGATGATCCCTATATAATTTGTAATGGTTTATAGACAATCTAACTTGTAAAAAACAGTTGTTTATAAATATTGCGCTTAAAATGACATTTTAATAATAATATTATACCTACCTGCAATATTGCACTCAAGAAATTTTAGGATCAAGTTGCGCTCTGTAATTTTCAGTGGTAATAGACCTGCAATTACGGTTGGTTGTTTTCACGATCGATACAAACCATTTGCACGAAACAATAGTCATCATCAAGTTAAAAATATCATGTAAAAATAATATTAATTATATTTAATACAACGCTACTTACTTTATTTGAATGAAACAAAAAAACATACAATAATGAACGTTTATTTTAATTTGTAAATATATAGAATGAAAATAAATAATTAATCGTATACAATTATTTAATAGTAACATAAGAATTTTTTTTTTTATTGAAAAAGACTGCCTCGGTGACTTAGGCATACCATTGGCTACAATATTTAATATTTAACATTATTGTTACATTAAGTGGTAAATCATAAGAATTGGGTCACCCCATAATATATTAAACACTTTATATTATAACTAAATTACAGACGAAAGCCAAAGGTTTGATCGCAAACATGAGACGAGGCTAGATCATCATGTCAATCTATTGGCAATCTAATTATGAGATAACTCCAATAAACACAAATATCCTAAAAGTATGAAAGCTTACGAATTAATTTAAGATTTTAGATTAAGGCAGAAGTCACTGCATTGGAAGTTACTCCAGCAAAGTGTAAAGTATATATTATAATTTATATCTAGCTAGCATGTAAAATATATATAATTGTTAAACATATTTATAAAGGCCTCTGAATCGCATAAATAATAAAGCCCCAGGGCATTTAAACTTATATATTATATTATATATCTGGAGCTAAGACTAAAAAGTAAGCACATTCGGTATATTTACCGTAATAAATGAGAAGAGATGCAATCTGTATAATGGTACTAGAATAAAAATGGTATTTGGCCACTGGTACGTGACCTAAAATACAATATTAAGTTGTCATATTATATGACTATATAAGTATAATATACTATAACATGCCTACCTTAGTTATAATAATTGCCTACTAATATAATGTAGGCATCCACTAATACGATAGCTTTTTTGAGAGGGGGGGGGGGGGGTTGTGTCAATGAAAATTACCCCACAGGAAAAACTCACACGCCTCATTGATATGTCCAATTTTAATAATTTAAATTTTATTTGAAAGATGAACTTTTTTCAAATCAGATTGAAGCTCGAATTTTAATTTCATTTTTAATAGTGCTAGAAAAATACGTTCGAAAAATCACAAAAGTTGTGCATTATTCAAATGCATATATTAGCTTCTGTAAATTACAGTTTTTAAAATCGGGATTTGATCCAACCTGCAGAAGTAAAAAATGTTCTCTTCTTTAAATTAAAAAAAATTAACGAAATCCTATTATTCTACAAGACGTGCGAGTTTTCCGCTGAGATATGATTTTGTACTAAAACTCACCAGCTACCACGCCCTTAATAATAATAATAATAATAATTTATAAAAGTGAGTAGGTATGCAGTATTAACATATGTACTATTATTTCAATATTGTTTGTAACATATTCAAGATTGTTCGCAGTCACTAGACAATTTTGTAGAAGTACGACTTATTTCGAAAATGTATTGATATGTGTATTGCTGTGGTTGAACGATATAAATACTTAATTTGTTCTCCATGAACTATATCGTACAGACTTAATACGTAGCTGGTTATGTTGTGTATAGTGCAGTGTAATATGTATCGTATTTTATAGGCTTTAATTGAAAAGCCAAATTGTATTAATGGATTATGAATTTTGCAGTGAAGTGTATATATTATAGTAATTACATGTTATATACTATAAGCTCTCTGTTACCCAACGAACAAATTCATTAACTATTTGAGTACGCACATTTTATTCCCGTGCATAAATAATAATCATATTATGTAGTTTGCATTAAAAATATATCTACTGAAAACACCGGAAACTAATTGTAAAATGTATAGAACGTACGCAGTGGCATAATAAACAGGGGTGTGGCCGGTGTGGAACAAATTATTATCCTTTGATGTATAATGATGGTCGATAAATTTCAAAATTTGAAGCTTGCTTACAAACTGATAGCAGATTGTAGAGATTTCGTAACTAAACATTTAAAAGGACGCTACACAGCCATTTGTTGTCTCTCCGTCTTACTGCAAGTGCGTAACATATCTATAATTTACGCTCAGCTTATCACGTTTCGCTCCGTTCATTTAAAAACTAGAGTGAATCGACCCATTAGACAACTTGTCGTAAGGAACCTTATATGTATTTTTACGATGGTTCAATTTTTTAGTAAGTTATGCGTTTATAATATAGCGTATATTAAAAATACTCATAACTTACTTGAAAACGCAGATAATGTTCTTACCATAAAGTTTCATAATAGGTCGATTCACTCTTATTTTTAAAATAACGGAGCTAAACGTGATCTACTGAGCGTAAATTTGCTATGTTACTGTAAGACGGAGACACCAAATATCTATGTAGCGTCCTCTTAAGTACCCATCTAAAAAAAATTATTAAAGCATAATTTATTAGTTTATATTACGGTATACAGTATTTAATTGTTCCAGGGTCTGTGGTTATAATTTTAACTATATATTATGTCATATAGTATTATAATGATTCACAATTCAAAGCTCTTCAAATATGAAGACCAATAATAATTATATTTGTAAGAGGATTAATTGTATTTAATTCAATACATTTTAAAAATATTAAACAATTTATAGGTAAATTGCACGAGAAATGTAATATTTTAAAGTTGATACTATTATAACTACAGGAATATTATTTGATTCAATCAAAAAAGATTTCCGTGAATGCAATAATTGTGTAATACAATAAAAAGTGTTAGGTAGTTGTAAATTAATAGTTTTGACTATGAGCGATGCGATGAATGTATCTATTTTGAATTTAAAATAATGTTTATTTTTGGTATCTGTGTAAACGAATAATGGTAGAAAAAATACACAGGTTTCTAATTCTAAATTGAATCTAGCTGAGCACCTATAAAAATAAAAAATATAATCACAAACATTTTCATAAGCGATTGTGAGATTGAATTTCGACCAAATCTGTCAAAATCTAAAAAAAAAAAAACCTATTTTGTAGTTTATAAAGTTAAGTTTAATATTAATTTTCAAGATTTAAATATTTAACTGTGGATACCTAATTGAAATATTCTGTAAGAATTTTTGTTTATAAATGTCGATAAAATTGTTTTTGTCTGATCAATAAGCTTATCAATTTAATATAAGATTTCTTATAAGATGTTCTTCTAACCATTTAAAAATATTAAAGATAAAAAAAAGCACAATTTTTTTTTACAAGAAAAACAAATTTTCAAATTATTTGTTTTTAAAAATGAATGACAGTTTTAATACTAAGTCTGAAAAAATGGATACAATGTTTTTCATAAATAGTTCAGAGGTATTAAAACTGAAAGTTCTAAAAAAAAATGATATACATTTTTTGTTTTTATAGACATTTTAATCACTATTTAAACCAAGAAAAATGATTTTAGTTATATATATGTAATTTAAAAATAATGTTCATGGATAATTGAAACTACTAAATATATTATCGTTTTGTTGTATGCAATGCTTTATCGTTGAATTTGTCATTATTATGGTATACGATGAGTAACGAAGTATACTCGCTTATACTGTATAGCAGAGTAGTACCTATAACCTTCTACCCCTCCCTTATTTTATACCAATATAAGTTCAAATTACAGTGCTATAATTATATAATATACCTATACATTTAAAAGTTAAATAAACAATATAAAATTTACTCATTTGGCCGATTTCCACCGATTACACCTTTTCTGTACTAGGTTTGTACACCAAATACATATTATATTGACACTAACTACAAACTGTTTATAGAACTATTAAAGTATGTGCTCCGATAAAACTGAATTCCCATTAAGCCTAGCATGTCGAATAAGTCATTAAACATGTAATAATAGGAACTGCACAAAAATTCATAAGTTTTAGACTCTAGTCCAGAGTTTTCCAACCTTTATTGACTCACGGTACCTTAAGTCATTTTCTGAAAATCCGCAGGCACCCTATATATTTGGTAATCGGAAAAAAAAGTCTCGGAAAACAGTCCCGGTAAAAAAAGTCCCACACTAGGAAAAAAAGTCCCGAAAAAAATGAATGAAAATATATCAAAATTGAAATATAAATATGTTAAAATTGTATTGAAAAATATATTAAAGTTACACAATAAATCATTCAAAATAAAAAATAGAAAGAAGATTACCTGCTTATATAATATATGTATATTTAATTTTCAAGTTCCTTAATGAAGATCATATTTTTGGCTTTTGCTGTAACTTAGTAATTTAGTATTTAGTTATAGTGTAGTGATAATAATATGGTATATATCAAATTGTATGGATAAATATAAAAAGTTTCATATTATAAATTGAAAGGTAGTTTTAAAAAATTTTAATTTGTTATAATATAAATTCATTCTGAATACTTTTTAAAATTTAGTAGACTAATAAATATAATATACGAAATTTCTATATATACTTATAATTTGAACATTGATTAGGAACATTACATAAAAACAAACGTTTTTTGGTATAATAATAGGTTATATCCAGGTATACCTACGTTAAAAAGGGCAAACCGGCCATAGGTATAAACAGTCCTTTTTAACGGCCGTATGTCATAACATAAAAAAAGCTGTACCAAATTATAGTATTACATTCTTATAGCATTATTATTATAATTATATAGGTACTTTAATTGTATTTATTATTGACTATTGTACAATGTATTAAATTTTATTATATTTCAATATGTGATTTAAGTAAGTAATTAACATTTTCTATGATATTATATGACTTTTTATGTAATTTTATTTTTATAGATTTTTCAATAACATTTTAACATATTTATTCTTTAATTTTGATATATTTTCATTACATTTTATCAGGACTTTTTTTCCGCGATTCATATATTTATAGCCCTATTTACCCAAGATATTTCAAATAATTTCGCGGAAATCTGAAAAACTTCTGGTTGGGAACCTCTGCTCTAGACCATATTTTAATATCGTATTACTGTACTGGTGTGGCAAAATCGATGAAAATTTACTCACGGACAGAATTTTAAGTCAACTTCCTCTGTTATATCCTATATTATAATAAAAAAAATTAATGGCACATACATTTTGTCGCGACCAAAACCTGCATTGAAAACATGTACAACAACAACTGAACAATCAAAATAGCTTATACAAATGAGCAATTCTCGAAATTTTTCAATTTTTATTCGTCGCTGAAAAGTCATACGAAGTAATACTGTGTGGAAACTGTAACTGTTATCTGAAGAATATGGCTTCAACGATGTTTAAGTCATATGTCATACTTATAGTGCTATGTATCATCATGACATTGATCCATAATTCGTCACAAGTTCGAGGTAACAATAATTTTGTTAACATGTTCCATTTTGTATGTCTATCATTTTAATTACTCGTAATAATATTAGTATCGAATATTAGTATTTCGACTTTATAAGACAAACAATATATTTAATCGTTTTGACTTATTTAATTTACGTATTTAATCAATTTTTTCAAAAGGTCAATTCACTCTTATATTAAATGAAATTCTGTCATAAAAATATAAAATCTATATTAAAATCTAAACTTTTTTTTTTCATATCAAGAAACTACAAAACATTCACCAAGTAAATATTTTAACTTTTAATTTCTACATACCTATGATGTATATCCTGTTCAATTTATGCTAAAAAAACTTAGTGTAAAACGGGAATATTTTTTAAATGTTAGTATTTTTATGCTACACATTTTGATGGAATCAAAATTCACCTATCGTACTATTTCACCTTTTATATTATTGTTAATAAATCACTTAAAACTAATTAGAAACTTATTTCTATCTTTGTATATCAAAATTGACTTTTTTCATTCGATGTGTAAGAAGTAGGGAGTAGATTTCGATGCAAATTTTTAATTCTATATCCTAAAACGGTGCATTCCAAGTACAAAATTCGTGTCATGTATCAAGGCATTAAGTAATGAACCTTGTATTTTACATTTTTTTGAACTTTTTTTTTTTGAGCATTTTTGGGTTTTTAAGAAATTTTTTTCTTATTTCACACATTTCATAATATTATTAGAAAATTTGATGAAATTTATTTTGATTTCCTCCTATAAGAAAAAAATCATATTTATATTTTTTAAATGTATTAGTATGGTATACATATATGGCTTTACCGATTGAACCGGATAAATACGATGCCGGCTGTAATAAAGAAAACGATGATTTATTTATCGAAGTCATAATGTAGTCTTATTGTACTATTAGCATTTGTGTTTAGTACTGCGTATAGTCTCGTCTGTAAGAGTAGAAAGAAGAATAATCATTAATCAATGAAAATGTATAGGTATAATAAAAAGTTAATTTTTCAATGTTTAAAATACTTTTTGGGGCATTTTTTTATAAGTATATTTTTAATTCATTTCGTTCGCTTTTTATAGCATTTATATCCGCACCCTAGTTATAAGTTATAGAGCTCTGCATGGGCCGGACTGGTTCCTTCCAGCCTGCATTAGCCTAGCCCAAAACCGGGCCTGGGTATGCACTTAGTGTGAACTGTGAGTACTGAGTAGGCTTAAGATCTCATATTTAAATCACGAATCAAACTCTTTATTATCTATAGTCGCTGCCCACTTGTGGAAAAAAATAATATATATTCATATTGGTATTAGTATATTTATTTAGGTATTTAAAATAATATAAATTAAGTATAAGATGAACTATAATATCATATTTGTAAACATGAAATAAAAATCATGTTGGTAATCATATTATCTAAAACAAATTAGTCTTAGAATATCAAATAAACCTTTTAATGCGGCTAAACTGAATTTCCAACAAAAACTCAAACATCCATAATAATACTGATTTGTTATAGCTTATAAGCAATAGTTATTGTTCTATGATACCCATTAAAATCAAAAAAAGATAAAGTATTGGATTGTAGAAATAAAAACTTATTTTGAGCGTAGTAAGAAAAAATATTTTAGGATGTATTTATGCACGAATTGAGGTCTAAAATTACATTAACCACAAATATTACGTAACGCCGGACCTGCCCAGGGATCTAACCCAGAAGGAAGATTGTTTAATATCTTGTATTGCTTGTTTACCTCAGACAGTTTTAGTATTTCAAATAATGATGATAAAAATGTTTCGGTTTTTAGTTTTCAATGAACACCAAGATACAATAAAATGTGTCTTAATACATTATATTGTATTTATTTTTATTAACTAAACTTGTAATTTTAGTTTTTGAGGAGTAAAATGTAGGTAGGTTCACATTAAGTTTAGCGTGTCGAATAAGTCATGAAACATTATGTAATGATGTAAAATGCAGGTAGGTATTGTGAATACAGAAAAAACATGACTCCTACTTTTCTTTGTGGCGATAGTAATATATTTTCGATAACCTGTAATGTTATAACACATTATATTTTTGCCAAAATATTAATATATATAGGTTTAATACATTTTAAAATGTAATTATATGCATATAATTATATGCAAACAGACCATAAAATAGAAGGTAGAGTGGTAGACAGAAAGTTAGATTCTGTTACGTATCTTCACCTATTTATTATTACATTATATTATTTTAGTACTCATAATAATTATTTTTAAAACAGGGAATATCATCAAACAAATAATATTGTAAATGGAAATAAATATAAATACCATTAAACAAAAATTTACACTAAATTAATAATTTAAAATCTATTTATTTTTGTCATTTATATTGGTTTTATGAAAATATTTTTCATCATGATTTATTTTTATTTTAGCAAAAATTCTAATAATTATATCCCACAATCCTGTTCGTTAGGTTATTAGCAATTGAGAGACGTAACGCTAACGCAGTCCCCACTGGCCCACTCCTGTCCTCAATACCATGGAAAAATAAAAGGTCATTAAGAATTAATAATAGTTATTACATTATTAATAAATAATATAATATATTTACGATCATATTTCGCCTATTAGGTATCTACTATCTAGAGAAGTATTCTTGATATTTCAATTTTTAAGTAAGGTACAAGCATCACAAAATGTATACACAATTTTAAATTTATTTGAATTCTCATAAATTAGTTCATAATTAAAATATTAAAAAAAGCGTTTAACAATACATGGTGCCATACACAACACTTTTTAATAGGTCAATTCACTCTGATATAAAACAGATTAAAACAGATTGTTTTTATGTAAAGATTATCCATGTTATGCGATAGATAGACGGAGAATATTCATGCGGGTATAACGTCCGGTAGATTTCAAAAATCAAAAATGTTTTAGTTATAAAAATGATTAACGCAACATTTGTGTAACGTTTTAATGCTTAAGTGAGTAAAATGATTTTTTTGCAGCTAAACAGGCTCTGTTAGATAATCTTACGAAGCAAACTGAAGCAGGTTGATATAAACTTCCTCTATTATATTTCATTATTTATTATTATACATAATTGTATTTATTATAATATTTATTTTTCTAAAATATTAATCTATAAATTATAATATGTATATATTTATAGGCCATAGTGCTCAAAAAAAAAAAAAAAGGAGAAAAATGAAATAGAATCAGCAATGAATGATGAAAGTGAAAGTGTCGTTCCTACTTTTGTAAAAAAATTTTTCCACACCAATGTCACTAATTAATTCGACGAGGGCGTAGATACGACAATCGTAGTATGTACTATGCTTTTCGAATTTGAGTTTTTTTTATGTTTGTTTTTTCATTTAAATTAAAGTGTTTCCTACCTGAAAACCTGAGTCTTGAATATTACTAATACGCAGCTTAATGAGTACATAATAATAATATAGTCTATTACCATAGAAATAAGTGGTGTAATCAAGTGTTTTAAAGTCATTAAGCCAAGTTCAATTTGTTAGCAGATTATTTTAACATAAATTATTAGTTTTAAACTGTTTATGGACATTTTCAGTTTCAATTTTTTTAGTTTTTTTTTCTATAATTACAATAAAATGTTATTTATTGGGTAAAAATGCGTGAAAATGTAATACAAGATTCCTGATATATTGTTACAATAATTTTTAAAAAAAAATTTAAAAATACATAGACACAATTTTTTTTCGCAATCATTTAAATTTTGAATTTTGACGAAATTTGTCAAATTGAGAATTTATACATTATTTAGCCGTTTAAAATTTATAAAATGTTGAACCCTTACAGTTGAGATAAAAATTAAAAATTAAAAACAAAGTTCCATGTAAACTGGTTAAATATAAATTACTT